>NC_092212.1:90451609-90511201 GCF_043381705.1 Parasteatoda tepidariorum
ATGAACAGGAATATATTAATTAAATATAAATTTTAAAACGTACTTTTATCGCTTATTTTCTTTTAATACTAAGGAAAGTTCATATTCTGATACTTATTTAGTTATATATACAGTCACGAAAAAGTTTGCAGAAATTAAGAAAAAATAGTTTATTGTTTATAAAAAAAAATCAGTTTTTTCTTAATTCAAATATTTTGGCTTGTGGCATTTCTCCTTGAAACTTAGTGGCGGAAAATGGGTTTAATAAATATATTAAAAATATTCTTAATATTTAACAATACTTGAAAGTAGGTTACTGTCACAAAAAATATGTAAAGCTCTTTGATCAGTTTCATCATTTATTACCGCATTGTTTTTTTTTCTTCAAATAAATACTTTAAGGCCCCCTTCCACCTCCAAAAACATTTTTTTAAAGATCATTTTTTGCTTTGTCTAATATCTTTGTACAACTTTTAATGCATAAACTAGTTTAATTAAAATTTACAAGAATCTTTAGTTATATAACAAATTATAATTTATATCGTTCGGCATGTTATTATGAAAAGCAGAATCTTTTCAGCATTAACAAAATAAGGTATGGAATTAAAAAAAGTGTACCACTTTTTTATTGTTTAATGTTGTTAATGTGATCGATTTGAAATTATTGTCAGAATTAATCTACAATTATGTAGATGAAGTTAGGTTCTTTTTTTAATTATTAATTATTATTAAAAAAAGTAACTTGTTATAAATGGTATGGTACGTTATAGATCGTACCTGTCATATCTACTTTTCAATACTATATTTTTAGCAATTTTGCAAATTAAAACATTAACTTTTTTAATAATATTTTTAACACATAAACGCTTTTTAATACTTTTTTTATAGTTGTAAAACGGCATATTACCATTAGATGGAGCATGTAATAGAAGTGATATTTTAATATTTCACTTGCTGACGTTTCAATGTATTTTTCAAACATTTCTGAACAATTTTCCTTGAAATGTATTAAAAACCAACAAAATAAAAGAATTATGTTCAGGTTTTCGCAATGATTTTTAAATAATATTTAATTGTGGCTTAAATCTTTAAATTTATTAAATGAGACTTTTTTTGCAATTTTAAATATAATATATTAAGTATTTAATATATTGGTCATATTAACATAGACTATTATTCTAAATATGTTTTCGATTAAATGTGATTCTATCCTATTATATAGTTCAAAATGGTATAGCATTTTGAAACTAGACTAAAATAAAAAAATTTAATATTAAAAAACATATTTCGCTTTAATTTTTAAGTTATTGGAATAGCACAACAAATGCAACAAATGTTTACTGTAAATTAGTTTATTTACTCAAAATTTCCTTAAATTGAGAACTTAAACACCATTCTCTTTTGTAAGTGTACTATCAATCTAATTTTAACTTTTTATATTTATTGTCAAAGATAATATTTATTTATTCTTCAAATAACAGCTGTTCTAAAAGAAAGAGTTAATTATCATGAGGATGTTTGTGTTT
Organism: Parasteatoda tepidariorum; assembly: GCF_043381705.1. NCBI lineage: Eukaryota > Metazoa > Arthropoda > Arachnida > Araneae > Theridiidae > Parasteatoda > Parasteatoda tepidariorum. The sequence goes on from NC_092212.1 coordinate 90,453,115, forward strand.
CTTTAAATAAATTAGCTGAGTTTTTAGTTTTATAATTAAATATTATTTAAGAATCCTACCTATGGTCTGTCGGTATTTCAATTAATTTTTCATTGATTTTTCATTAGAGTCATTTTTCAGTTAATCACATTGCCAAAAAGGAAACCAATATCCCGAATGCAAGTTTACTTCAGTTAAATGAGTGAATTTTGGTATTTAAATCCATAAAAACTGAAATATTAATTAAAACTATTAAGTTCTAATTAAAATCACTTATTCACAAGAAAATACTAATATGTAATTTCTAATTCTCGGTTGCCCAATCTTTAACAAGCACTCAGTTTACTCAATTATGAAAATGGTGAAATTCAAAACTTTTGAACTGACATTTCAAAATAATGAATTGCAGCCTTTTTCTTGTTTTTTCTTTTTGAAAAAAAAGACTTTTCTTACTGCAAAAGGAAACCAATACCGTGAATATAAATGTTTATGGCTTTGTAAATGTTAATTCAATTCATGTGTATACATGATATAAATTGTTTAAATTGAAATAAGACTTCAAATAAGAACCTTCATTTTATTATGTATTTCCGTTTCCGTAAATTAAATTACAAAAACTAAATGCATGATGGAATGGTGTATAAGTGTTTATTGTGAATGAGGAATTAATGAAGTGTATATATTTAAAGCATTTAGCTACGGATTCCATCTTTTGATTCCATTTTTTTCTTAGAAGTTTTAATTTTTTATACGATATTTTTAAGTAAATATTTCCCAACAGAAGTCAAATATACATTTACATTTTTATTAGAAAAGAAGGTTAGTCACAAATAGATATTGTATTGAGTCTCTTGTATATTGCCAGTATTGTTTTTAGTACTTATAAAATCGTTAAAATTAACGGTACTTGGGGATTATTCCGTCGGCCATTTTCGCCAAACCCGATGTTATCGCCAAAGGTATCTGCGCCAATAACCGCAAATTTTATCATATGGTTAGATTCAAAAAAAATTCTATGTGTAATTATTGAAAAAGATGGAGGTTTTTAGTTTGCTTTGATTCTTTTTATTACGCATTCTTACACTTACATTTTTTATTATTCTTATTTCATAAATTTAATGTAATTAAGGTCAACGGAGTATACCAAGTTAACTAATATTATAATGTTATTTGCGGTTTGAAAAAAATTCATTTTGTGAGTTGCTTAGGATTGTGTTTTCGTGAATTTTAAAAGTTTTTTTTAACTGTGTAATTTATAATTAAAATTTTATGGCAACTTGTAAATGCAGGAATTTTAAAATAATACACACTGTATAAACGTTTGTATTAAAGTAAATACAAAATTCATTAAATAGCCAATGAGTTTTAAATTGTTTTTTCCCAGAACGCAATGCAAAAACATCCTATTTGCGACTTGGAATGATTCGCTATTTGTCTATTACGATCAGATGGTATTTCAATAGTTTGCTTAAGCGGGAAGACCGTGTTACAAATATAAAAAAAATGTCATGTTCTTATTATTATAGCTAATNCTACCGAAAAGAGAAATATATATTATTCCTAGCTCTTGAAAAAAAAGAAGATAAAAGGAAGGGTCAAAAGGAATTTTTTTGGACAAATCTTGTCTTTTTTTATTCGATTACAAGTATTTTCTGTTACATACGTCGCATCACCAATTAAGGTTACATTAAGTTCAGATAATGTAAGCGACAAGAGCGATAATCTCATCATGAGTCAAATTACCGTAAAATGCAGATTACCACTTTCGTAGACTAAACACGCGATATCGCGAGACCATTTTTTCTTTCTTTTTTTTCTTCCTTTTTTTCCCTCTTACAGGTTGTGGCTATAAAGCAGATTGGTACCTAGATGCATATAATCATCCAACTATTTTTTGCAGAAAATGTTTTCTCAGGACAATAACGTATTGTTTATGAAAATAAATTTATAGTAAAATTCAATAGCGAAAATTGTTGCTGAAATTGGGAAATATATCTGATTTTATCTCTACTTTAAAACTGTCAAATGATATAGTATAACCACCTACACTCGGCTGACAGCGATCGTGTAAGTTACAAACATCATTTTTTTTAAGAACTCGTTTTATTTTATTTATTTTTAAAAAAATCTCTTATATAAGATTTAAGACATTTACTTTTTTTTTAACACAACGGAAAAATTTAAATAAATCTATGTAAAAGAGTAATAATATAAATAATAATTTCTATATTTTAATCTTTAAATAACTCTATATTTAAAAGAATAATAATATAACTGCAAAACATATTTCAATCATCAATAAATAAATTCATTTTAAATTGTGAAAACAGCGTTTTTGAAAGTAATCAGAAATAAGTTTGTTTGACATTGTGGAAACTTAGGGGTAGGAATGGAAGCTGTAAGCATTCTTGCGTTAACAGATTGTTTTATAAAAGTTTTTGTTTAAAATTCATGTTTCGTTCATTTTTTACACTAATTAATTATTGTGGTAGTTGTATATTCTCATGAATTTTTCGAAATCTTTAGTTTATTAATAGCAGAAAACCATCTTATTTTACATTTAATTCAAGCTTTGATTGAATAAATTTAAATATCAGATTTTCTTAATTCGCTGAAAGATATTTTAAATAAGAAATCAACTCTAGCTTAAAGAAAAGCTTTTTCTGTACAATGAAATATAACATCATTAAAACGAGATTTGAAAATAATTATTAATTATGAAATGCATCGAGATTATTAATTATAAAATGCAATGAGAGGGAAATAAGCATATGTTTTCTTGATTTAAAAACATGCTAGAATAATCCACATTTAATTTGTTTTTAGTTTTATATTTATTTTTAAAGAATAGTATGTAAATATCTTGACATTTTCAGAATATTTCTGCTAACTACTGACCTCGGTTTCTTTAAAAAGATTGCAATTTTTGTACTTTTCGCAATTTTTTTAAATAAAATATTCAAACAATATCACTCGGTAAAACAATTTTTTTAAAGGTTATTAAGGGTTGCTCATTGTATGAAAAAAAAGAAAGGTTTTCGCGTAAAATGGAAAGCATTTTTCAACATAGATCAATTCATTCGTGACACTTGCCAATTTTATCTGGCTTTGAAGATGGTGGTATTTTTTTTAAAAAAATGTTTAAAAAGTAACTTTTTAAAAAAAAAATTTTCAAACTCTATCATTCGGTCAAAAATGTTTTCTAAATATTATTAGGGATTGCTCATTGTTTAAATTAATAAAATAATTTTCAAGTACTATTAAGTTTAAAAAAAATAGAAATATTTAAAAGTAGCACCTAGAAATGTAACACCTTGACATCTTAAACTCAGATTCCGCAGTTCTACGGCATATTTGCTTTTTCTTATGTTTTTTGATGGACTTCGTTTATAGCACTAGATATCGTATGTTTGCGTAGGTAAGCTCGTTTCTTTTTGGAGTTAGAATAGAATATTCTGGTTTTTGGTTACTATATGCTTTACATTCAATCCTATCAAATCAGATCCCTCAATACTTTTGACAAATCGGTGAACAAATAAGAAAAATTAAACTTCGCTTTCCCATTGATCTCTGTTCTATCCAGTGATCGCAAAACAGAAGAAGCTTCTGAGCTACCGAGCTCTACTATGAACTATTAAGCTAGAGAACTACACGCTGTTTTTTTTTAAATCTTTTGTATTCGGCAGCTCAGTAAAGGAATAAAGGTTAGCCAACCGGAGTGTTAACGTGATTTAGTAAAAATAATTCCGCTAGCCACTATTAGCATGTAATCGACATTTTAGCGATCGCTGATTTAATCAAACTAAACCCATTTAATTGTACAGTGTACTCTCGATATCTTAAAATTGAAGGGATGCTAAAAATTATGAGTTGTTGAAGACCAAATGAGAAGTGTGGAAGTTGAGGACCAAATTTGTTCTAAAAAGTAAAGAAAAAAAAATCCTAAATAGCATTCTAAAACTTAGAAGCATGGGGTATCAGAATAAGTACTAATAAAGATAAGTGTGTAATACTTGACAATAAGTCTAAATGCAGCAAACATAACTTTATTTTTAAAAGCTATACAAAAATAACTATGCATTAAATATGAAAGAATTTGTTTACAATAAACTTACATTAATAGAGTTTATTACAAAAAAAACCCTGTGCTATCGTGACCTGTCGACATCGTTATCGAAATTGTTCATCAATTTTTTTTGTTCGAAAAATAGCTGCTAGTCATCGCTTTTCATGTTCTCGAAGAATTCCATGAAACGTTTTAATGTGTTAGAAGTATTTAAATATTTTTCTTGGGACGCTGTGAGTTGTTCGAAAAAATTCATATTTTACTTCAAAAAATATTCGACATAGCGATATTTTGATAAGAAACTCTTCGACATAGGAATTCAAATTGATATTAGGTGAATATCAGCCTTTCATCCCTTCAGTGGGTCGATAAATGAGTACCACGCATGCTTGGGAACTAAACACTGGGGGTTCCGCTTTCGGCTGACCACCTAACCGGAACATCTGCTCCTGCATCTCAGAGCACAGGGTTAAGAAAACTGAGATGGGCACAGTAAGCCTGGCCCTCTATGGGCTGTAGCGCCACTGAGTTTAGTAGTAGTTTAGTATTAGATGGATATGTAAGGCTAAGGAGAAAAGTATTTTTTTGACATAACAAGGGTTTCGAGATATCGTAACCCTATCGAGAGTAAACTGTATAAAGAAAAATTTTCAGTATTTTAGTGAAATTATAAAAATTGAGCTGATCTGTAAAATAAGAAATGGAACTTTAACGCAAGTACCATGCTTTCATATGACCTCTTTTTAAAAGTGTTCGCTTTTATTAATTTTTTTCTTTATCAATAATAATATTGTTAGGATTCAATTTTAACTGTATACTAGAAGCGTATACCGTTGGGTCAAGCCCGAATGCAGCGTGTACATTTTTGGGTAATTTAAATTGTTGTTACAAAGCAAAATGAAATTTGCTTGCATTCAAAAAGTGTTTGGAATAACCCCTTTGAAAGCCGTATTACTAAATTTAAAATTAGTTTTATCATTTAAAATCATATGTAGTTTTTTGGTTCTTTAGATCTAAATCCTGAAAGACAAGCATTTTATCAGATAAGTTAAAAAATCAGTTTTATCTCTAATTGCTGTTTACTACTTAAATTATTATATTTTCTGATATACTTTAGTTGTTTATTGTATACTAAATACTCAGCCTGCAATATTAAAAATGTCTTGGATAATTTGAAAACGTATTATAAAAATGAATGAAATATATATCTTGAAGTTGCTGGGATTATTAAATATCAGGCATGTCTAACTTTTTTTTCTATTTAAATTAATCATTGATGATTGCACCGAAGATCAAAGATCAAACGTACTATGCTCGTTATTTAAATTACATTGAGATATCATTTCAACATACACAATGAATCCATCTTATAATAAAATCGTTGTCATTATCTATTAGCTTTGCAATAGCTTCGTGCCTAAAAACTAAAAAAAAACTTTCAATTAAAAAATTGGATGAAGCTAGTCGTTTAAAATATAATTGAAAAGAAAATTCGTGCGTTTTTTTTCAACGAACTGTTGAAAAACGAATTAGTTTTCTTCAAAAAATTTCTATTTAATAAGATTTTCTCATTTATCATTTACATGTTTTATAATTATCGTACCATATAAATTCTACATTTTTTATAATTACTATTCCATATTAAGTTTTAAAAAAGTCTATTTTTTTGGAACACCATTAACAACTAATTACCAGTCCTTAATTCGATCTGGTAGCTGGGATTCACTTGTCTATTCGAAATTAAACGAGCTGTTAGATTTTGAACTACCTCAATTCAAAAAAAAAAATGTTAGAACTTTTTACTTTATTTTTATTGTAATCAACTAAAAAGTTCCAGATAACTGATTAGCAGAAATAAATATGCGAAATATATGCAAAAATAACTGATTCTGTACAAAGATATCTTTATTTATATATGAAAAAACTAGTTATATTCCTTGTTTAGTTTTTAAATTTGAATGTTTGTATTTTTGAAAATATTTGGCCCATTTCTTCTAAACAACTGGAATAGTTTATGCTATAAATATTCTAATTTATTGTATTTTGAGATATTAGGCGTACTTGTCATAGGTATCGAAACTACCGTTAATTACCACTTTCAATTCTACCATTTCAATTAACTACCATTTTCATATAAGTTTTTAAAGATATCAATAAAATATTTTGTAAAATATCGACATTTTTTAAATATTTTTCCTCGGATTGGCATATCCAGAAGACCATTAACATGTCAAAGTACACATAAGAAGTGATGAAATAGACCTTCAGCCGCGATTTTCTTAAGAATAAGATGAAAATCTTAAAAAGCGAAAAGCAAGATTTAACAGAAGTTTCGTCAGTGGTCGGAACGACCTTATTTCTTTTAGATAACTGCAACTAATTTATTAGAAATGTTAACTTAAACTGTAATTGTTAAAATGTGATACCTAACTATTTTCGAAATGTATTCACTCCTTTTCTACTTTTAGGAGATGAATTTTGATGGAGTTATTCTATTTACACTTGTGTTCAAAATTGTTTTGAAAAAATTAATTGCTTTTGAGCCTTGTTTCTTTACTAAACAAACGCTAAAAGTAGTCTAAACGAACTTTTTTGTATTTATCCGCTACTTTTTTTTCAAAAAGTTTCACAGTACACTACCAAATACGAAAACAAATAGTGACTACAGTATAATTTGTCCATAGAAAGAACTCCCTTCACCACGAAGTCTAAAGCCGTCTACTGCTATGGAAACAAGAAATAGCGCATTTCAATTAGGGGGGGGGCTTCTTTCTCCCTTGATTCCCCTTGATTCCCCTTCTCTCGCCAACCTAAGCCAAAACCTGTCTTATATTATGGCCCAACTTGAAATAGTTAAACCTCGTAAAAATAATCACCGCCACTACTCCATACGAAAGGTTAGGGGAGTTCTTTACATAGCTAAACTATATTTTCAGCATCTGTTGTGCTTTAGTTCCGACCACTGAGTTGCGGCGTATTTGACATTTTGAAATTCGTATTGTTGCCAAGCGTTGGAATCAGAACATCTCATGCAGAATTTTAGCTTGTTTCGAATGTCCACGAAAAAAAGGAGAGAATTTTACTCAAGATTTCGAACATGATGTGAAAGAGTGACCTTTAATAAATTCGCTTCTCCCACAATGAATGATGTTGTATAGTACCTCGATGCTTTCCAGTTATCTAAGGTAGAATATAATTTGAATTCAAAGTACACATGAACTTTTTTCTTCCTTTCCAGGCAATTTAGTTTTAAAATTCATGGTTTTCGTTTGCAAAAGGAAGTAAATAAAATTAAATCAAGAAGTAATGACAATTTCGTGTTTTCGCAGAAATAAACGAAGATTGAGTGTATCAGCTACCAGGTGTATGCTTGAAGTAACGTGAAAGTTGGAATATCCCCTATTGCCTCATTAACTAGATTGTCGAAAAAAACCCCGTCTAAACTTACTATTTTAAGAGGGCATCATTAAGGAACAGTTCAATTTTTGCTGTCAAAGGAAACGTAAAGTAATGGAGTGGTGGGGTCAGTGCGAATCCCTCTGACAACAGTCCCGCAGTGGACTGATTGTAAAGACACGGTTCCCAGTAGAACAGTCAGTCAAGTATCAGTGGCTGTGGTCAGTAAGCGGGTGGGTGACCGCTTTGATCAGCCTACGTAGGGACCGAGGGTTGAACTGTTCTATCGTAAAGTGCCCGACTTCGCTCACAGGTCGTCGAGCTACCAAAGCAGGGGAGTTATTCCCTCTGCAGAGGATCTAAGGTGCGGTGGCATGTCTTTGGATCATCCTCAGGAATGTTTCCCAGACTGTTGCCAATAGCCCATTGGTGCGACGTAAATAAAGTACCTACTTACCCACCCTTCGACAACAAATAAAGCAATACATCTCCTTGATGGGATCTTTGAAGTAGTATTCATGCGTATGATTTTCGTCACTTTATTGAATGGGGTTTTATATATAAACCCATTTTATTGCCACTCCAAATCGATACATGGGAAACACACACTCAGTCCTTGTTTTCACTGTCGAAAACACTAAACTGTTATACTTCTTGATTAGCAATCGTATAAATAAGATTTTTTTATTAGGGAGGTTATTTTTTTAATGTTTATATTTCCGATTTTACAGTAATTACTTCCTCTTGTATGTGTTTTTCTTCTTCTTTTTTTTTCTTTATTCCTATTGCCTGTTCTTTTTTCTTCCTTCCTTGGTATGTTTTTTTTTCTTTCAATTTTTGTTTTTATTTTATACTGACTTTGTTTTTTACTATGCTCATGAAAATGTATAATTAGTGTGGTGCCTTTTCTTAAAATTTGATTTAAAAACTAATTTTGTTGAATATGTTGATTGTAAATGTTTGTTAATTTTAATAAATTTCTAATATTTTAAAATTATGTAAAACATGAATTTGAAAATTCGAATATTTTTAAGTAATATCACGATTTTTTATTATTAACGAAATGTGAGCTTGTGATAAAATCCATGCTCATCGAGTTTCTATTATTTCTGTTACTATTTTAAGCCAAACTAAGACATAAAATGAACCCAAATTGCATTATTTCAAAGTACTTCGCTATTTCGCCTCTGTTATAGCTACTGAATAGTTAGTCTAATCAAGTATTATTATACCCCAGGGCGTTTGCTTTAGCTCTACAATGCAGTTATTTCTAATAAAATCTATTCTTTTGAATACTTTTTTAGAATTTCATTTCCTAATTAGGTGCTGCATTTTAAAAGATGAGAAAGAGATAAAACAAAATAAAATTCAAAAAAATATTTTCTAAAATTAAACTTTAAAATTTCTTCGCAGCTTTTTGCATAAAATAGAAGTGATGATGTTCAACAAATAGGCATTGTATAGTTTAGCAAATACGGGCCTCACGCACCCGGGTGCCCCAGTGACGTCCATCTTGGTTTGTGTTCGTAAATGGAAACGTTAGTCGGAATTTTAAAATTTGACACGGCTAACTAAAATTTTATGCACCTTCAAGTTTTTCTTAATCTGTAACAACTAAACAAAATTTTATGGGGGAATAAAAATTGGCAGAATTATGTCATTAAAACTACTTATTTTTTTATAAGGCAGTGGTAAGTATATCTCCCACCTACTTCATTAATCTTTAAATGTCTATAGGAAGCTATTTCTCCTTTTATGATTTGTGCTGCCATTTTTCTGATAACTTCAAAAAATAAAAAGAATACCGATACAGAGTTTTGTACCACATAATTGTGGTTAATAGTAAAGGTTAGCGTAGGGTCAAAATGAGAGGCCAACACTGGAGAGATATTTTCTTTTGCGAATTTAATTTATTTATAGTTACCAACACATAATTTATAAATTCGGTTATTTATGAACACAAAAGTTCGAGTTAATCGCTAAATCTGTATAGTTAATGATTTTAAAAACCGATTGGTATTACCTAAAGGAATTTCTTTTTATAAATCAATCTCAATCCCAAAAGTATTTTAACCTAATATTATTATAAAAATGGCACTATAAAGGATTAAAGAAACTTTTTCAAGATTTCGGGGTGGTGTAAAAACTCAACCGATTTAAAACATATTCTCAATTTTCTGAAATTCCTACTCGAAATTTTCATTTTCCAATGAGTCTAAGCAATAACACAAGAATCAAGATGGGCGGTATGCCGTTTCCTAATGCGATATTTGAGAATTCAGTTTATTTTTTTTAATATCTACTCTGCGTTCGCTATGTCTTCATTATTGAATTATAACATAAATGTTATTGAATTAAAAAAATTTTTGTCTCCTTTTATAAAGAAAAAAGTATCTTGATTTCTCTATGAGAAACACATATGCATTCTGGATATCTGATAAGGTGAATATTTGCAATATCCAATTTTACGTACTTTAACGCTTAAGGAATAAAACAATTCCTTAGGTTTTGTCATTTTTCGAATAGATATTTAAATAATAAAAATAAAGGTATGTGTAGTGGTGTTTTTTAGCACACTTTTGGTTGCTTTATATCCTGGAACTTTCTATTTTTTAACTGTTATATTTAAATGATTAATGTATGGAAAAAACAAATGCTCTGTTCTGAAAAATTTTCCTTAGAAATTTGCTTAGTAAATCATGAATTTTTACATTTAACATTCAGTTTCTTTCTTGAATAGTAAAAATATTCTTTTGATGAATTTTAATTGTAATGACCATAGCATTGAGTTTGAGCTCTGTTTTTTTTTTTNTTTTTTTTTTTTTTTTTTTTTTTTTTTTTTTTTTTTTTTTTTTTTTTTTTTTTAGTTTAAAAAAAATACATCTTTCTAAGTTAGTTAGAATCAAAATAATTTGTTTTTCCTATTGTTATATTTGTATTTACGATTTTAATTATCTATTTATACTTTACAAAAAACTGTAGAAATTTACGAAAATTAAAGAAAATAATGGAATGCTTCCAAAATTTGCATTCTAATGCATTTGTTTTTCCAAAGTTGACAGTTTTAGTGTTTTTAGTTTAGTTTTTAGTTTATTCATTTAAAAATTTTGGAAGTAGCATTTTAATGAAGTTGCTGTTAATTTCATTGAGTGAATTAAAATACACTTCTACATATTACTACTTCTACATATACGCAAAACATATTAGATTCAGATATAAATAGCTTCCAAATGGTTAAATCATAATGCTTACTATTGAATTGATGCATAAATGTTAACTGTTATGACTTAAATTCATAGTTAATTATGAAATTAAGTCTGTTGACCGTTAAATTGTTCCTGAACTGTTAATTTTCAAATTTTGCCATAATTGTTAACTGTTAAATAGTGTCATAACTGCTAACCATTTGATTTAATTACAAATAACTTCTGATGCTTCGTTTAGCTCACTATTGGGCTTGTAGAGAACTGTAGACTTAAATCTATTCAAAAGACTCAGAACTTGTTAACAAAAGTTAGTTCTGAAAGATTAATTATTTTTTCATTTAAACGTTTTGTGGAAGCATATTTCATTAAATGCTTGTTTGTTTAAAATACCAGGGAAGTTTTTAAACCAATAAGTTCATAGTTAGATCATTAGTTTGTTTACAACGTTATTTATTTATAGAAAGAAAGTTGGAATTTTTTGTGTTTTGTTAACCAATGAAACTGATGTTAGACTATTTAAATCGATTCTAATATGTTTTTCTGACAATGACAATCCTCTCATAACTTAGGATATAAATTATGCTAATAGTTTTATCTAATTTGCATGTTTCAGTGCATTTTAATGCATTTCTAATGCGTTTAATTTGTGCATTTTTAATGCATTCTCAATGCATTCTCAAAGTTAACAGATTATTTGAAATTCAAAGCAATGTTTATTCATAAGCTAAGCACAATCTAAGCTTATTTTTTATTGTCAACACTTGTTTCATTTTTTCTTAAGAAATAATGTTATGTCTTATCTGCTTTTTCTGAACATTTTCACTCTAAAATATCAAGTTCCATTTATCCTCAAGGCAGAGGATTGTCATAACAGTCAGCCAAATAATACAAATTTCATTGTGAATAAATTTTTATTCTTTGATTTTCTTCCAAGGAATACTGTTTTATATTAAAGAGAAAGTTAAAAATTGCAATTAAATAATGAATAGAAAACTATCATTTTATTTGTGAACTGAGATATTTACTCACCATTTTATTTATCGTAGATTTCTTGGTTCTTGTGGCTTTTGTTTCTTAGGACGTTAGTAACTTCCTCAGAAAGCATAACCATCTTAACAATTAATAACATGGTCGGCTTAATATTAAACCCAAATTTCGGACATATTAAAATAATCCTCGAAATAAGAAGACATTAAAGCTCCTGAAATTTCCCTTTTCTATTCTATTACATTCTCTATTTATACTATTCTATTCTCTAAGACTATTTTATTCTTTTTATACTATTGTATCTATTCTATTCTATCTAATGTTTTAAAATATAAAAAATTCACAAATAAATTTTGAAAGAATAAAATATTTGCTGCTTTCTAAGGGTCAAACAATACTCCCTAAACAAAACTACGGGTACTAACGTTCATTAAAACATGAAACTGTCTATGTTTAGCATTCTTAAAGTTATGGTTTATAATATTCAATATGTGTTTATAATATTCAATATGTGTTTATAATTGGAGAAAATAAAGCTAGTGCTATTTCTTCTTTACTTATTTTACAATATCTGCTTTTCAAAAATAGAATGTTTCAATTATACATTGATTTCCTGAAGAGTTGAGGGAGCAAAGCACTTAAGAGTAGTTCAAAAGTATTCATATTTTTTAATGCATAGCCATGTTTCCTTTTTATAAATTTAGCTCTATTTTATGAAATAAACTCAAAAAGAAATTTAACCTCATGTATAAAGCAAAAAAAATTTGAGAAAGGTGTTATTTTTCGGATGTTTATCTAATCATGTTCTTTGCTCCAAAAGTCAGAACGGTGATCCAATTTTTATCATTTAATTTACAATTATTTAAGATATCTTCTAAAAATAAGTAAATATAGCAATTTTTTTTTTCAGAATAGAATATTGAAACAGTAGCGTGATGGTGTTAATAAGAAACTTCGAAACATTCTATTTTCTATGTATTTATATATATTTGTTTACAATTTTAGTTAATTTTCTTTATTGAAAGGAAAAGTTCTTGAACTGTTATTTAATCTACATTAAAAATTGCAATCATAGTGTGGTTCTTGGTTTGTGATTTCAATATATAAGCTAAAGTTCTGTCTATTCCTGGATTTAAAACTAATATTCCTCTGGAAGTTTGGATTGCAAAGTAAATTTTTTTAATGTTCAGAAAATTTCCATTAATGTATTGGGAACATCTATTGCATGCTTACATTTCTGCACTTAATATTCTGCTTTAATGTGCAATTTAGATTTCCTAAGTGTGAAACTGAATATTTTACATGGAGGTATTTTGTAATACTTATGTGTTTTCATAAATAGAAAGTGTCCAGGGAACTTCATAGTTAGCAAAGCATTCAACTCAAAGGTTTTAAATCAGCCATGGACTAATAAAATAGGAAAAGGCAGCAGCAATCCCCCCCACTCCTTTTCAAATATCTTTTAAAAAGTTGCATTGCTCTTAAGGAAAGAATCGTGTGTAATGTTAGTATACACTACAATTTGTACACCTTACAATTCAAAGTTTCTTCGATTATTGATAAATAAAATATTGAAAAATTATTAATTATTATAAAAAATTATTATAATTATAAAGATTGCATGGAATTATCTTTGGATAAACGAATTTTATAATTGTGGGCAAAAGTTTTTTCAATTCGTTTGAAAAGCTCGAGAGATGTGACGAAATACGCAAAAAGTAAAATTAACATTAAGAGATTCAAACTTACTACAGCTCTCCTGACCAAACTATAAGGATTTTGTCACAGATTTCTGGTAAATCCTTTCATTTTGAGGGTCAAGAATCCAAATCTGGCGAAATAAGAAGTATCTTTATTCAGATAAAGTACGTTTTATGACAGATTTCATAACTTAAAATATCATCTGTACTAGCTAATCAACAGATTTGAGGTCACCACTTCGAATCATTAAGATTGAGTCCTAGTATGTGAAAATCTGATCATTAAGGATTAAAAGTTATTCATGCATGCATACATAGGGCTTCTTCACTCCGAATTGGAGCATAGGGCTTCTATCACAGCTTTCCATCTCACTCTATTTGTGGCCAGATATTTTTCATTTCTTCATGTCTTCACTATTGTTTTCCATTCGTTTGCAATCGTCCTGCGCCAAGTACTTTTAGGTTTTCCTCTTTTTCTGTTGCCCTGAAGGTTCCAAACAAAAACTTGTTTTATTTTAAATTTTTCCGGTTCACATGGGACATTTTCATTTACGTTTTTCAATTTTCAGATCAATCGGTTTCTGTTTTGCATTTCTAAGGGTTTCTGCATTGTAAATTTTATGAAACCACTTGATGCGCAAGACTCTTCACAAACAGTTGTTAATAAATACTTGTAATTTTTTTACGTTATTTTTATTGCAGTGCCATGTCTTAGATCCATATAATAGAGTACTTTCATCCACTTCAGAGAGATGGATAAAAGTTATTCAGGGTGCTTCGTTTTTTTTTCCTATCGTACTGGATACTTTGCAATAACCGCTCTAAATGCATAATTATGAAATCTTTGTCAAAAATTAAATAAAAAGTAAATACATTGGGGTACGTAAATTAATATTTAAGCGAGTAATTATTAAAAATGTTATCGAAGCATAAAAAATCAGTAGTGTGTATCCATGATGACGTGATAAAACTTAAAAGTCGGTTTGATTGTCTGATGAAACTTGTTTCATCGTTTTTCAACTTCTGTTTCTTCCAATATTAAAGCAGACTTTTATTTTCAAACCCACCTTCGTGAGTAGTGATATCGTTTTTGTCTTTTTCCTGCTTTAAATAACAGATTTCAACCTTAATCGACTACTATGGAAATATGAACTTAGTTGTAACATGCACTAGCAATTATTTTTCTTCAGTAAACAAATTTTTTGTATGAACGCAAATGACAGAATACGGGCATCAATGGCTTAAGTTATCTATTAAAAAAATTTGCTTCCTTCAATTGTGAAAGAAATATGCAGTTGTTTTTACCATCTTATTATTCCTTACGCACAATTTAACAAATTTTGTTGAGACAGAATAGTAATTCAATAAAATAATGTAAACATTAAAAAAAATGTGTATTAAAAAACAGCACATTGAGAAAAAAATTTAATAATTGAGAAGCGAATTAATCTAACCAGGTAGTTTCTAAATATTTTCAGTTATGTTTCAGCTTTCACATGTTTGCATAAACTTTTTTCAATAAAATAATCGTCTATTATATTGAAGTGGTGATTGAATTTTTATTTGTGATATTTACTACTGAATTCTAAATTTTAGAGTGCTTAAACAATTGTATCAGTAGCGTAATTAATGTACAAGAAATAAATTTACGGTTTGACCTTTTCAATTTATTTTTGCTATTTTTAAGTCCAATATATTGTCCAAATCCAAGACAAATAAATTCGTCCATGTCAAATATCTGTCACGTGACTAGTTAATGGCTACTATTACCAACCCCCATAAAGCAGTCTCCCTATGTTATTAGTTTATGAACCTAGGTGAATACATTGCTAACTTAATATATATTCGATAAATTCTCTTCTATGGATATCCTGAATGTATATGAATTATGAATGTCAGCTACTCCAAAGATTGGGAATTGAATTTGTTAATTTCGAATTTTCAATTCATGCTCTACGAGAACATGCATTAAGTTGAGAATGCTTTTTATGATTTCAACATCGAAACATTTAATTTCTAATCAGCTAAGTTCACTTTTTTCCAAAACTTTTTTTTTGTCTATTTTGTCACAAATTTTTTTAATTGATCTAGTTTTAAAGTACATGTTTTAATGGTCAAATTAAAAAAAAAAGGCTATAAGTTTTTTCTTTAAAGAATGAGTGAATGAAGAATGTATTATTAATACATAATTGTAGTTAGAATTTTTAACTGTTATGTCTTCTCTAAATCTCAAAACTTATTATTTTTTTAAATCATTCATTTTCATAATAAATATTTTATTGAAATTAAAATTCGCTCTTTTCAATTGCCAAATTTAAGATAAATTTTATCTGCCTGTCACATGCTATAGCGGTGATAGTCATGTGTCTACTTACGCAGAAAATGCTTTGCAATAAATATTTTTATAAATACTTTTTCTCTTAATTGTTAATATTAATGTACGACTAATAAATTTTTTTCAGGTGAAATTAATAAATATCTTAGAATTTTTTAGTTCAGTTTATGGAAGTGCTGTTACCCCGTGCTGTGTGTATTGCTTTAATGAGAGTTATAAAGGAGCGCAACCAATCAATGTTCAGAAGACTTAACATTTGCTGAATCAATATCAAATGTTCTTGGAATTTATTGGGTAAGTTTGATAATCATATTCCAACATACTATCATGTATTAATCGAATTTTGTTTGCCGTAATATTATGTCTTTTTTTTTCAATTAATCGGTTACCGTAGCAAAACAAAATTGTTGTTTTAAAATAATTCAGTTATTATTTTTCATTTCCGTCTTCACAGACACAAAATTGCAACAGAAAAACGAAATTTTCCGAAAACAAGGTCACTTAACCTTTTATTAAATATTCTTTTTAACCAAGATATGAGCATTTAAAATTCCAAGTACAGATAGTTAATTAGTTTGAAGTTATTGGCGCAAGAGCCAGTTGTGGCTATATCGCGCCTAATACTAGCCTTATAAATAGCAATTTCAATACAGTTTAAAAACTACCAGATAGAGTTCAGGTAAACTTAAAACAAAACATTAAGCGTTTCAAATGCTGGAAAACATTTTTTCAAAATGCAACTAAATCACAATAGGATTTTTCAGTATTAACACAGCAGTTAAATTTTGTAATAATTTCTTTTTTTAATTTTTTTTCATATCTTCAAAATATTTCAGCATTACTCCAAGTTATCTGGACTAACTCACCTTTCTTTAGAACTCAAAAATACCATTGGAGATGAAACAGAACTTGTCATTGAAGTTTTACCCTTGGTGTAGTACATATATATGTGACCGGCAAAGTATGAAATGCCGGTATTATATATAATGCCTGACGTTTTTAGGCAAAGTATGAAATATGAGAAGTAGTACATACTTTACCTAGGCATTATATATAATGCCGGATGCTATTTAGGCAAAGTATGAAATAAACGTTCCTGATGAGGTTATTATGTAAATGATGTGCATGTTACTGTGATTGACCGAAATCGGTGTTTGTTGACTTTCACCGGTGAATGTTGACAATCACATAGTCGCTTTGGTGAATGTCCGAAATATTTATTACATCCGATTTTATATTAATTTACTCGTGGATATAATTACATTTATTCGATATTTTAATACTTACTGACGATAGATTAGAAGAAACATCAGTGTTAGGAGTATCGGGCAAATATATACTGTGCAATGATACTTGACCTTAAAAAAACATCAGTGTAGGGTATACCGGGCAAATGTATACCGGGCAATGGTTTTTTAAGGTCAAGTGCCATTACCTGGTATACATTTGAGGCGGTATACCCTACACTGATGTTTTTTTAAGGTCAAGGGCCACTGCCATGGCCAACTCGAAGGGGAAAGGCCGTAGAACTAGCTTATATTTACTCGTAACGTTACGAATTCCGCCCGACCGGCAAACGTAGCTGAAACGAAGAGGAAGTGAAAGAAATACTAAAGCGAAGTGATGTGCTTTGTTTATATTGAATCGTTTACATGCTTATTTAGTGCTAATTAATCGGTTACATGCTTATTTGTTTAAAGTTAGGCGTTGCTATAAATTTTTAATTTGTTTACAATGCCTGATGGATGTTGTGTTACTGCATGCAAATCAAATTATGATAAAACTGAAGAATATGTTTCAGTTTTTCAATTCCCTAAAGACGAGACAGTGAAAAAGTTATGGATTAAAAAGATACCCAGGGAGAATTTTGTACCTTCAGATCTAAGTGTTGTGTGTGAAAAACATTTCACGGATGAGTGCATTATAAGATATGATGAGTATTGGAAAAATAATGAATTGGTTAAAGTTCAAAGAAGTTGGCCGAAATTGAAGGTTGGTTCGATACCAACATTATTTCCTGGTTGCCCAAAATATTTATTCGAAGCTTCTTCATCTAAAAGAATGAGCAGAAATGAAAAGATAACAAAATGAATAACAGATGTCTTGAATTTACATGGGTTTGAAAATTAGACATATATTTGAAAGCATGATGCATCAAAAATAGTTTTTTAATTTTTTATAAATTGGTGTAAACAAAAAGAGTATGTTACAAATTATTGAAGAAGGGTGTTATAAAGTTGAAAACTATTGATGTGTCTCTTTATAAATTATTTAGAATTAACTGTAGGAATAAGTAATACTATTATCTCAATCTTGGTCATGATGTTTCTATTTTATAATATTTCTTTTTTATAATTGATTTAATGGTAATAAAAAAAAATTCTCGTTTTTAAGGAGTTATTGGTCATTTTCATAATATTTTATTTAGTCTTGTATTGATATTTATTGACAAGCATGCGTAACAATTAGTGAACTGATTTTTCATTTCTTTAAAAGCAATTTTCTGTAACTTTACATACATAATCTGTTTTTTACAATAATCAGAATTTATAATAATTCTGGTCGCAGATTTTATTAGACAATCTGCATCACAATTTTTATAAATTCATAGTTGTCCGTAACATAATCAGAGACTATTTTTTGTAAAATTTGAACCTAAACAGGCTAACATGTTGCGTGCAAATTCCAAATGTAAATTGGATAACAATAAACATTTTTGTTTCTTAAAACTCATTTGAGGTATATAAATTAGAGAAATAGAATTAATTCTTATGAATAGAATTAGGAATAGAATTAATCGAAATAGAATTAATTCTTATGAAATTAAAATCTTTATCAAAATGGCTGAATATTTTCAAACAATACTAAAAAACTTTAAATAGTGGAATGTTATTATTACAATACTAATATAAAATATGTAAGCAAAGGTGTTATAATTTTTCTATTTCTTCATTTTGCTTTCTTAATTTTTCACTGCAGTTTTTTAGTCGTTGCTTTTTCTTAAAAGAACTGAAATGGAAAATAATTATCACATACTGGAATTATATTCAACCACGTGTTACCAGTATGCAGTATTTCTGCTAATGATAATTTTAAAAGAAATTCCTTTCTTCATAAAATATAGAACTATATTACATTCTGAGCAATAACCTAAAGATTGATTGAAATATTGCATATTTCAAAATTCACAATTAGTACCTGTATATTAACTTTATAACTGCAAGTCATTCTTGTTTTATGTTGGAGCATAATTGGAATTTTTATTATGTTTTACACACATTATTTCTTTGATTTTAATATTCAACAACTTGTAAATATATTGGTTCTTATTTTGAATTTCAAATAGCTTTTAAATAATATATAGTATTTTAGACTAAAAAATGTACAAATAAAAGACTTACAAAAAATGTTTGTTGTTTTGTGTTTATTTATTTAATTACTTTTCAATTGAATCAATTCATGAGATTTTGGTTTTTTACTTGTATTATTTTGTCCTGGAATGCTTAAAATAAATTCATAGAAATAAGTATTGTAATTTTACTTATTATAATCTAAACATGATATTTTTTGAACAGCAGTTTGATGTTTTACTAAAATGTATCTTCTGTTGAGTTTTATTATTAATTAAATTTTTTTTATTAAAACTCATTATATGCAATTCTGTATAAGTAATACATATTTTAATACTTGACGCAATTGAAATGAAAAAAAATATAAAAACTCTTCTTTTCTGTTTGTTGATTTAAATTATTATTATACACAAAAAATCTAACCACACAGATGCTTTTATTTACATATTTGTTATGTAGTACTTTTATGCTTGAAGTAAAAACTCTAATCCTAGCTAATTTTCATTTTAATACTTGAAATAAAAATAGAAATAAATAGTATAAAAATTACTTAGACAAATCTTTTATTCTATAATTTAATTTCTAAGCATCTTATATATATATGTGACCAGGATTTGTTGATTTAAATCAACTGTTTTTTTTATATATATATATATAGATTGATTTAAAAAGTCAAAAAACAGTGTTTTAATTTTTTTGATACTTTTATTCTTTTCTTAGTTTTAAAATTTATTTTAAATAAATTGCTGCATTAATTAATTTTAGTTAACGAAATTTCTTTCTTGGTGTGTGTTAAATTCCAACACATTTAAAATTACATTCTTAAAAGTCTTTTGATTCTTGAGAATGAAAGTACTGATTAAAGTAAACATTTGATGTTGTCTTAATATAGACTTGCATAGCTGTGGAAAATAATTAATAAACATGAATTTTTTCGCAGAAAAATGTCAATTAAAATTCTACCTTTTGATTGAAAAAGCATGGAATCAAAATCTACATTATATTTTATTGGCGGAAAATGTGTATATTTAAAGCTTGAGGTTATCTTAAAAAGAAATTACCTTAATATGCNGTTTAAGTATTCTTTAAATTCTCTATTTCATCTAGTCTTTAAATTTCAATCTTGCATTTGTTTCGAAATGGTTGCTATGCTATGCATTATAATGAAAAATTGTTTTAGGTAGTTAGAGCTTCTAAAATATTGTTATAGAGTTTTAATATTAATTTAATTTTGATTAAAAATTTATAGTTTTTTAAATCAAAGTTCTTACAGTGTACTAAAATGAAAATTTAAATAAAATCCGATTTAAGCAAATAAAAACCGATTTAAATCAAAATAATCAGTTTTTTTTTAAATCACGAATCCTGTCTGAGACTAGAAAGCGACATCAAAGATAATATCAATAATTAAATTTTTCTTAATCTCAAAGACAATAAGTTAAAAGAGAAAAAGCAAATAATGTAAGCAAAGTTTTATTTTCCAAACTTAATTTGAAAAAATATTATTTTAAACTTGAAAATCTTAAATATGCTACTGAGAATTCCTTAAAAATCTTTTTTAAATTATCATTTAATAAAAATAACGAAAATGCGGTATTGATGCGTTTAAAAGTCTTATAGCGGTTTTCAACGGAGACTTCTAGATCAGACGGAATGTTGAAGCGAGAGAAAACGTTCTCCGGCCTTCCCCCTTCTAGTTGGCCTTGCCACTACCTGGTATTATACATTTGTCCGCTATACCCTACGCTGATTTTTTTTTAAGGGCAAGTGCCATTGCCCGGTATATCCTACACTGATGTTTTTTTAAGGTGCAGTGCCACTGCCCGGTATACCATACACTGATAATTTTTTTAAGGTCAAGTGCCATTGCTCGGCATATATTTGCCCGATGCTCCAAACCCCCAAATGATTCTTCTGATCTATCGTCAGGAAGAATGAAAATATCGAATAAATGTAATTATATCCACAACTAATATAATCGGATGCAATCAATATTTCGGACATTCATCAAAGCGACTATGTGATTGTCAAAATTCACCGGTGAAAGTCAACAACCACCGATTTCGGTCATTCACAGTAATATGCACATCATTTACATAATAACCTCATCAGGACGTTTATTTCATACTTTGCCTAAATAGCATTTGTCATTCTATGGAATTATATATTATATACAATGCCTAGGTTATACAATATTATATACAATGCCATTATATACAATGCCTACGGAAAGTATGTAATACTTCTCATATTTCAGACTTTGCCTAAAAACGTCCGGCATTATGTAGAATGACTAGGCATTTTATATAATGCCGACGTTTCATACTTTGCCGGTAACATATTTATCATATTAAAATTAACAAAGCACATTTACGTTACTTATAAATTGAAATCCTTTTATTCGAAGTTAAATCTTGCAGTAAATAAACTATGAGCCAATTCTTTATATACTACTCAATAAATTGCAAGGTAGTTTTATTGCCATGCTTTAAGTCATTACATACTTCTTTAAAACTGAGGCTGCGAAGTTCTCTGAAATTATATAATATTTCTCTAATAAAGTGACAGTGAAAAAGCAATATGAGTTAATTTTGTTTTTTATTTTGCTAGCACTTAACGCATGAATATGTAACTAATAGTTATTTATATCTGTCTATGCTGTTGAGAGAATAATTATTTTAATCATATTTATAGTTGTTAAATTAGACAAAGCATAAGTATTAATGGATGCATTTTGCTATTGCTAGAAAAAATTCTCCCGCAACAACGATAACATTGGCAGAAATGCAAAAGTAAAAAATATATAATTAGCTACAATATTGTGAATTTACGTTTAAATTAGAACATTTTAAAGCCGGGCGGGTTTCAAAATGTGTGTTGCAGAACTGAGAATTTATAGGGAATTTGTTTCAGTAATTGTAACAACATGAAATGATTGCAATAGTGACTTAAGAAAGATATTTTTGCAATGGTCTTTTCTATGGAAAATTGTTTTATGATAGAAAAATATATACATGTAAATTTATTCCAAAAATATTTTAGTTAAATTTTAAACTTCCTAGCCATAATCGGAAGTGTTTTATGTTGAATGTACTCTTCTAGAGAGACAAAATGTAAAAATATATCGGCCATCTCATTTAAATTGTTTTCTTTAAGTTGTGAGTTATCTCTTCTAGTTGTATTTACAGGATACATTATCAATCATTACAAAGAGTTTTTTTTTTCAGGACATCAACCAAAATGCAGTGATGAACAAGTAAGATTTTCATATTTTAACAAGAAAAGTTAATATCTAAGCATTTTTATTGTTCATAATAGATATCGGTGATCTTTTTTTCAAAGGTGAGTTTATATAATCGTTGTAAGGTAAGTATTATATACCCTGATCCCCCTCCCAAGTATAGGGTATACGAAGCTTGATGTAAGGTTTGTATATAGTAACAGAACAATATTTTAATTTTAAGTTCGCCCATCCGTTTTCATTTTGTTAGCACGCGACGATTTTTTTTATGCAGCTGCATTAGTATTTTATTGTTCGTTAAAGTTTTTTTTCACGTATAATGTGCCAAAAGAAAACAAGCCGTACTGAATAACTTTTGATTTAATAATCGAATCTTCACGTTCTGGGACTCAATTTCGAGGGGGTGACCTTAAATATGCTAATTAATTTAGTACAGACTATATTTTAAGTTACTAAATCAGACGCAACTACGTACGGTGCTTGTTTTCCATTGTTTCCTTGGTGCTTGTTTTCCATTGCTTCATTGGTGCTTATTTTCCATTATTTCATTGGTGCTTNGGTGGCTACACAAAATACTGATTTCGATCTCTTGTTATTGTTTGTTTGCTTTGAAAGTTTAATCATTTATTTGTACCACTACCATTCAACTGTGTATTAAATTTCATTTAATTATGACGATTCCTTCATGGTGTTGCAATTTTCACAAACAGGAGTTTAATTAATGTAAGGTAAGTATTATACACCCTGATCCCCCTCCCAAATATAGGGTATACGAAGCTTGATGTAAGGTTTGTCTATAGTAACACAACAATATTTTAATTTTAAGTTCGCCCATCCGTTTTCATTTTGTTAGCACACAACGATTTTTTTATGCAGCTGAATTAGTATTTTATTGTTAGTTAAAGTTTTTTTATGTACAATGCGCCAAAAGAAAACAGACCGTACTGAATAACTTTTGATTTAATAATCGAATCTTCACGTTCTAGGACTCAATTTCGAGGGGGTAACCTTAAATATGCTAATTAATTTAGTACAGACGATATTTTAAGTAACTAAATCAGACGCAACTACGAACGGTGCTTGTTTTCCATTGCTTCATTGGTGCTTATTTTCCACTATTTCGTTGGAGCTTGTTTTCCATTAGTTCGTTGGTGTTTGCTTTCCATTGTTTCCTTGATGCTTGTTTTCCCTCATTTCGTTGGTGCTTGTTTTCCATTATTTCGTTGGTGCTTGTTTTCCATTAGTTCGTTGGTGTTTGCTTTCCATTATTTCGTTGGTGCTTGCTTTCCATTATTTCGTTGGTGCTTGTTTTTCATTCTTTTCTTGGTGCTTTGTTTCTGAATGTTGCTAGTCGTTTTCTGAATGTTCGTTTTTCATCGTCACCTTGGTGCTTGTTTTTGTTTCCTTGGTGCTTGGTTTTGTTTCATTGGTGCTTGTTTTTGTTTCTTTGGTGCTTTTTCCATTATTTTTGTTTTCCATTATTTTCTTGGAGCTTGTTTTCAATCGTTATATTGGTGCTTGTTTTCAATCATTTCCTTGCTGCTGGTTTTTCTTTATTTTTTTGTCCTTTATTTTTCGTCGTTTTCTTTGTTTAGTTTTCTGTCCTTTCCTTTGTGATATGTTTTTGACGTACCTCTTGTCGAATTTCGTACCTGTCATCATTTTCACTTATTCTCAAGTTTTTCCTTTACTTATGGTTTACTCCTTTAGAATGTAATTTGATTGATTTTGATCAATTATTATAGTTTAATGTTATTTAGTTTTATAGGAAAAACTAAGGGCTCAATAACTTTGACAGATTTGAACCTGCATTATAAACATTTAAGAAACAACGCAAATGGATGCTGGATTCGATAATTCTGAAGAACTTCAGCTGCACGTGTAAGTAAGTAATTCTCAAATTTTAATTTTTATGAAGCTATTAATCTTCAAATTAAATTTTTCATTTCATTTATTTTACTTTTTAATTTAATTTTTTAATGTTTTTTTACGATAATATTTGACATTTTTATTTCACGGTAAATTTTCATAAAAATTTAAGTTTGTCAACGAACCCTTATAAATTTTTTTTTATCTTAAAAGTGCACCCTTAACAATATTTTTCACCTAAAAAAATAACCTTCTATATATATGTGTGTCTTACGCATAACAAAAACGACTAAGAATTTAAATCATAACTTTAAAGCTACAACTGTTTAAAAAAAGGCTTTTGTGTTTTTATTTACTACAAAAATCGGGATTTTATTTTTCACATATATACAAAAACAGGAACTGAGGTCTACAATAATTTTAGATTCAGAGAAATGTGAAAAGATTTTTCTCAAAATATCGAAAACAGGTTCTTATTTTATTTTCTCGAAATATTGATTAAATTTTTTTTAATTTCACAAAAACCTGTTCTGTAGTTAAAAGACTCGAATAAAAGTTTACAAAATTAGCAATTACAAGTTCTAGATAAATAAAAGTAACATTAAAAAAATAAAATTAGGTACCTTATGTATTAAAAAAAATTAGCAGCAGTCTCAAGAGCCTTTCACAGCTTTAATATTAATTCAAAGAGCTACTGCAATTCTAATAACAATGCATACCCATAAATGGATTTTTTTTTAAATATATTCTAGTTTTACTTGACCTTTTCTACGTAGTCAATAAATTAAAACTGTCTTAAACGATAGCATTTCTGTTTTGTGCCACTTTGCAACGACTGATACTATACAAAATATTTAACATATATTATTTTTTAGCTGCAAAACTGAATGATTGAAGTCAGAAAATGTCTGCAAGCTACCACTATTTTGTTTTTTAAATGTAAGTGATGTACACTGGTAAATTCAGTTTTTAATCATTTCATTAGAATAATATCTATCTATCTATATATAATATCCCCATCCCCCTCAAAATGAATTTTGAAATAGTAGTATTTTTAAAACTCTTTTTCGTTTTTCAAAGGCCCTTAAAGATGCTTTTTTTTCATGGGGTGTTTTTTAAAGAGCTTAATTTTTCTTTTCTAAAATGAGGCTTTTTCCTTTACCGTGACGATCTTCGCTGCGTATTATGCAAAAACGTGTTTTTCACTTCATTCTATTCAACGTTTTCATATTTCATTCAACCACAATCCATTTCGGTGTACCATCGGCCAAGAACGTATGATAGCCCCCCAATCATGTTGAAATACTTGGGAGTCTGCATGCGTATCTCCTGAGCTCAGTTCGGTGAAAATCTTGCACTCTTATGTGCAACTCTGCTACATTTTGCAACATATTCTTAATTTCAGACTTCTAAAAAATCTTGATCTTCTTATCGTGGCTAATATGATCAAGAAAAGAATTCTTTGTCAGAAACTAGTTATTTTAAAATGATCATGTAAAGTCTTTGAACATTATTTTGCATTTTGTTAAAGCATATAGTGCTTAAAATTATTTTCTGACTGCTTAAAAAATACTTAAAAGGTGCTTATTTTTGTTGAGAGATTTCGGTACGCACCCTGTCTAGTTAAATGCCACTACCCGGTATACACTTGTCTGGTATACCCTACATCAATGCTTTAAGTTCCAGTGTCACGGTCCGGTATACATTTACCTGATGTACCCTATGCTGATGTTTTTTAAGGTTCAGTGTTACTGTTCGATATATATTTTACCAGTACTCCGAACACTGATATTTCTCCTAATCTATCCTCAGAAGATATTGAAATATCGTATAAATATAATAATATCAGCGAATAAATTAATATAAAATCAGATGTACCAAATATTTCGGACATTCACCAAAGTGACTATGTGATTGTTGATATTCACTGGTTAAGTTGACAATCTCTTTATTTCGACGCTAACAACTTGATTTCGACGATTTTTCAGTCATGGTGATAACTACATTTCGAAAATAGGTTTTTTAAAAAAAAGTAGTTGCAGTTAAGTACATTTTATTTTTATTTGATAACCGTAGTTGAACAGCTGTACAGATTTTTGGGTTTACTGCAAATAATGTTCAACTGCGTAATCGTGTAATTTTTCTAATCCAATCCAGAAAGCAATGAAACTCCTGTATCAAGCATTGGGAAAAATTTTCCTTCGTTGAGGACGTTTTGAAGGAACTAACCCACATTTGCGTTGCATGGAGAGGAAGACCACGAAAACCTTACACTGTTAGCCAGACGGCAAGGGGACTCTAACCCATGATCCGTCTATCACTGAGGTAGGTTGGCATTCACCGTTGGAGGTTGACATTTTCTTTATTTCGGTCACTAACAGTAATATATGCATTTCAAAATTTTTTGCTGATTCGGAAGAGCATTGGTTTTATTGAGCTATAAATTTGTTAAAAAAAATTTCTTTCACGCATCAGTTTTTAAAAGTTGAAATGCATTACTCAGTCGAAAATTTATGAACTACATTTCTGTTTTATTTGTTGCTTAATTATACTGGCAAACATTTTGTTTTCCCGTACAGTTGATTCAGTAAAAATGCTTTAACAATATTCTTTGGGTTAAGTTTAAGCGACATTTGAAACTGTTTCAATTGTCTAAGGTCAAAAATATTTCTTAAACAGAAAAAACTAGTTATTGGTACTAATTTTATTGGTACTCATTAAATTAAGGACCAACAAATTTAATTTTTTAAATTTTTTTTTACAATAAATTCTAAAATGAACTATATTAACTAATAAGCAAGTGCTTTAAATTTAAATATAAAATATTTAGCTCATTAAAGAATGATTAATATTTCTTATAAATTTGTAAATAAATTTACGAAGAGGAAGTAAAAACGCTTTATTAACATTTTCAAAAAATAGAATTCCAATTCTTTCAAAGGGTCCCTAATTCCTGTGCCCCTCTGGGCCCCAAACATGAACAAGGCTGCGTGCTGGTTTATAATATAGCATCCTTATGTTAGAGTAACAAAAATTTTCATCAGATTGGTCAAAAATAAGTTTTAACTCATTTTTGTTATAACAACCACGTTAGTTTTGGTGGCTCAGAAGATAGAGCGCTTGCCTTCCAATGAAATGAATCAGGTTCGAATCCCAGAGATGGCTGGTCGATAAATATATTCCGCATCCAGCTTGCACCGACCTCAGTGCTGACATAAAATATCCTCAGTTGTAGGCGGACAATCCCCTTGTCGTCTGGCTCACCTTGGGAGGGTTTCCTCTTTGTGAAACTCAAATGCAGGATAGTCCCATCAAAAAGTCCTCCACAAAGACGAATTTCTCCCAATACCCAATCCAGGATTTCTCTTGTCTTCTGGATTGGGTCTAAAATTACAAGGTTATTGAGTTGAACATTAGTAGTTATAAACCCAAAATTAGGTCGACTGTGTTCAACGACAATTATAAATGAAATTATAAATAATGGTTTATAAAATCTTCTTTAGATTAAGATTTATATACATATTTTTTAATTTTTCTAAATTTATGTGATTATATTATTTCCAATTTTGAATTCCTCTTTTCGATTTACATGATTATGCATGATGTATCAAAACATTGTTCGTAGCCTAAGAAGGTTGCTAGTAAAATATCCTTTCTTTTATTTCTCCAATGTTGATAGATATGTAAATAATTTTAAATACATATTTTGTCATTATAAAATTGTTGTTACCATTCAATGGAGTAACAACGTTTAAGTTTAATTGATTCTGTGAAACACTATTAATTTAAATGGCGATGAATAAATATCCACATATCATTGCATTATTACATTGTATTATTTACATATCATTGCAAAAGCAAAAATATCTGCATGAAGTATTAATGTGAGCAAGTTAAGGTTAAGTAATGATGATTCTAAAGGCTTACAATAAAATAAATCATCTCCAATTCCATGTTTTGATAATTTTCATAAGTAGCTTAATAAAGTAATTTATTGAATAAGTTGAGATAAAAGATTGGAAAAAAATTTCCTCCATCTTTTTCTTAAAGATACATTAAACATTGCTATAATTAAAAGAACTACAGGGAATGAGGTAATTTTTTGAACTTTACACTTTATTTTTCCTTTTTTTAAATTTTTTTTTCTGTATTCATTATTGTATTTTTTTTCAATCATATTTTTTTATATTAGCAGAAAAATTTTAACAAAAATATTGATAACTCATTGAAGATATTTTCATTTAATATTATTTTACTTAAAACTCTATGTAATATTAAAATAAGTAATGAAAGTATTTTATTCTTTATTTATTGATAAATAATTTATATGCATGTGTTACTATTTTATATATATATGTATTAATATACCTCATTTATAATTTTATACTTTTAAACAACTTGTCTAAATATTTCGCATTTAATTCAAATTAATTCAATGGATGAAAAAGAAACAAAAATGCTTATATCAAGCTAAGATTATTACATTTTACATGCGTAATGCTGACGTAATCTTGAATTTTCATTAAGTGGTGTTGTAAAGTAATATGTAAGCATATTTAAAATCTTAAGTTACTATTTTTTTAAATCACAATAACTCAACAACGATGCATATTTTTGAATTGTTAATCAAAAATATCATTTAATAGCTAAGACGTTACTATAAACTTTCTTGAAAGGTTCAGTAACTTTTAATTTGGGACTTAAGGTGTCATTTTGCTCTTTGTTTTTCATAAACTGAAATATAAAAGAAATATTTAAAAAAAATCATTGTTTCTAGAAAGCACAGGTTTTGAAAATGAAGAATCTGATTTTAACTATTTGTTACTGAGATTACTGCTATCTAGTTGTGCATATTATTATTCTTTTTTTATAAACATTTAATTTTGCTTATTTTTGATTTTGATTTGGTGAATTGACTTTTTTTTGGGGGGGGGGGCATTTTTATTGTTACCTTTTAGATACTAATTTAGTAAATTTGATAATTTTTCTTAAATGGTATTGAAAGTATTAATGTCAGATTTACATTATCATCGTGTTCAACTTATTCTATTAACTTTATTTTTGTTCTTTTAACTGCAATGTATTGTCCCCTTGAGATTTATTATAGCCACACAAAATACTAAATCAAATTTCAAAAAGGTTTCCTACTTTATAAAAATTTCATTAATTTACGATAAAAATATATTTTATTGATGTTAATAATTGTGGTTGTCTATTTATATTTTCACTTTACTGTTATTTCTTGAAAGGATGTTATCAAAGCAACTTCAACCGAGCAAGTCCACCATTCAGTTTATAGAGATCCAGTTTTTACAAAGATAAGCTTTAAGTCTGAAGTGAAAAAACCAGGACCTGTAAGTTTGTTTTTTTCAATTAATTCCTACCATTAGTTCACACTCTTCCCTTATCTCGTTCAAATTTTCAATCGTTCATAAAATACTTTTCATTCATCCATTCAAGTTTAAATATTTGTAGTGGATGACACTTGATGTTAATATAATTTTTTTTTCAAATATTAATTCATTCATTAAATTTAATTAATTAATTTAAGTTTTATATTGGAGAAAAAACTGTATTTTTTTATTAAAACGTAACTAAAATAAAATTTTTCTTTTGAGTAGGAATTTACTTTAATTTTTTTTTCTATATTACTTGTTTCACCTTTTTGTATTGAGGTCATGTCTATTAAAAAGTTTTAGGTGTTCATTTAGTAATTTTTGTTGATGATTCCAGTTTTATAATGTAATTTCTGTAAATTGGGAACAAATATTCTATAAATTAAATAAGTTTTATTAAGGGCTCAATTCCTTTCAATTTCTTAATTTCCCTAACAAAAGAAAGTGTCCTTAAATGTCCTTAATTATTAAACATTTCTATAAATGTCCTGAAGGTCTGGATAGCCAGGTTGGTAGCGCACTGTGCCCATGTCCAAGAGTTCGTGGGTTCGATCCCCGTCGACCGAAGACTGTGTAGTAAATGGTGACTGATGCACGTTAAATCTGTCAAGTCGCAAAGTCCTCCATGTTCCTATAACAAATCAATACCTCTGGGGGTACTGATCCAGGAGTTTCCTTGTCTTCTGGATTGGTTTAAAATTACAAGGCTACGGAGTTGAATATTAGTAATCGTAAACCCAAAATTTGGCCGGCAGCTCAACGATGGATAAAATAAAATAAAACATAAATGTCCTGAAATTTTTGTATTTTCCAAATTTTTGTTGAAGTTAAAAGCAAGAATAAATATTATTTATTGAAAAAAATTGAAGAAATTTCAAATTCAAAAATTTAGTTATATGAAAACAATGTAGGTAACAAAAGGAATGCTTAAGTTTTCATAGCGTGTTAAGTATGGTATTATTCTACTTCGATTGAGACAACCCTTACCTTGATGGTATAGAACAGGGGTGATCAAGCTCCTTGATAGTCGAGCCATTTTTCAAAATGTGAAATTTTTCGCGAGATGCAATTAAACACGTATTTAAAAGGTATGCAAAAAAGGTATTAAAATAATTTGTTTTACAGAAATTACATTTATTGAAAGCATATAAGTAAAAGTACAAAATGTGTGCATTGAATTTAAATATTAAAAATTAAACACATTTATTTTACTTCTCTTGATAATTCTTTAAAATTTGGTGAATAATTGGTGACAACACTTCTGAGTAATTCTTTAAGAGGCTGGTTAGGTAATACTGATGATTTGGATTTTTACGAATTTTAAAGTAGAATAAAATGATTTACATAAGTGCGTTGTTCTGAATATTGAAATAATTCGACAAGCAGCCTTTTTTTATCGGTATGAATTTTGGAATTTTTGAATCATCTCTTAAAAGCCCAACAAAACTTTTACCCATAATTGCCGGAGCTCCATCACTTGCAATGTTTACAAGTTTATTAAGAGGCTCATCAAAAGTTTTAATTATGGAATCTATTGCATTTTTAATATCGACACCGCGGGTTGATTCTTGAAGTGCTAATACATCTAATTCTTCTTTAATAATGAAGTTAGCTGAAAGAAAACGTTTGAAAACTGCCAATTGAGGAAGATCTGTGATATCTGTTGATTCGTCAAGGGCTAAACTGAATGTAATATAGTTCTTCAAATCATTTTTTTAATTATATGCAAGAGATGTATTAATCACAGTTATGCGTCGTTCGGTTGTGTGTCTCGAGATGTGACTTTGCGAAGCAACTTGGTGCAATGCTGCATTATTTGGATCTAAAACTTTAAGTATATCTTCCAATTTTTTTTAATAGGCTCTCCCTCTCCATACGGGCGTTTTGCCCGAGCAATATTCCAGGCTATAACAAAACTGGCTTCAGCCACATTATTAGCTTACTTGCTAAAGGTCATCAAAATTGACTGTTGCTTATTTAAATTTTATTTTAAGGAAGCAAGTTTATCTTATCTTAATTTGGAATTTGGTGGATGCTGATTAGGAAACTGGGGATGATTTGTTTCATAATGTCGACTTAAATTGCTAGCTTTATAATTTTTGACCGTAGAATTACAAATAACACATAATGCTTTTCCGTTATTGTCAATAAAAAGGAAATTCTCCCACTCATTATTAAAACTTCTACTTTCTTGCTCGTATTTTCTTTTTTTTTAATTTTCGTTCTCTGTCGTCATATTTTTAAAAAAACTTTAAATAAATAAAGAAATTTAAAAAATACAAGTTTTGTGTTATTAAAACAATAACACGTGTTACATACTACGAAACACATTTAGTTAACCCTCCAAAAACTCCAGATTGCAAAATACATCCGTAGCAAGAGTGATACGAATTGTTTCCTCCAGAGCACAGTGCCAACTGCCCGTTGCAATGAAAGTTTACAAATTCGAAATAGGTCTGGAGTCGGTCGATTACGCCACTGCTTATGTTCGTTCGTGCAGTTTTCGATTATTCATATCATTCTTAACTTGAACGGAAATTAAATTAGTTACAACGTTACACTTAGTCTTTCATATTTGTTGTCAGTAATTTAAAATACATTTTGAAGCACATACGGAACGATAATAATTTTTTTTAAATATAATAGCACAAAAATGAAAAGGGAACTCGGATACACTTATCGAGAGCCACAAATAATCCTTCAAGAGCTCGTGAGCCGCAGGTTGCCCCCCCCCCTGGTATAGAACATTCCATGTGGGAGAAATATATAAAAGCTCTTTTCTCCCTCCATCACTATATCCTACTCTGCTGATTTTCTCAAGAGATCATTCCTCGTATTTTGCTACTACTTGACGATTTACCTTATTTATACTATTTTCTCCTACTTTTATTATATAACAAGGCATTTTTGCATATATATATATTTTTTTTTTTTTAAAATCTGAATTCTGTTAAAAATGTTTCTTTAAGTGCAGGATTTACTGAAACTATTAGTAATTGTATATCTTTCAAAGTCATGTTGGTANATGAAAGCTGTAGAGAGGAAAAAGTATAGTTTTGTAGTAAAGAAGGCCAAGTTCCGTCGTCATGGACTGAAGAGTCGAGACGTAAGTTAGCAATGGTAGTAAATATCAAATTCTAAGCAATTTAAGTAATAGTTCAAGATCAAGAGCTAAGTTAGAAAGTTTTTTCCTTATTGAAATTGATAATTTGCTAAGAGTGAAATGTGAAACGTAAACTTATCAAGGTAGTCAGTTTATTAACATGCTAAGTCATCATAGTTTGGTAAATAAAAAAAATAAAAATTCATATTCTAATTTATTCTTTCTTTTTTTTTTTAGTTTGATCTGGAAAAAAATTTATTCCTAATCTGGCTGCAGAAAGACAATTAGTAAAGTCTAGATCTCAGCTGATGGTATTTTTTGTTTTATGTATATTTTTATATTAGATTCTTTATTAAATAAATATAATTTATTTAATCTTTAAAAAATAAACATCAGTTAATGCGTGATTTTTATGCAAAACTACTTATTAAGTACAGTGCATCAAGTTCGAAAAAATACTTTAATATTTTTTTATGCAACTAAATAATAAATAATTGAACAAGAAATAATTTCACAAAATTATGATTTGTATGAAACTCTTTAGATTTGTGCAATTTTGTTGTATTTTCCAAAATAGTTCTTAAGACATATGCAAAAAGTAAAATTAACATTAAAGAACCAAACATTTGACTGGTTTCTATTGGGATCAGATTTAAGAGATGTCCTCCTTGAATGTTAAGATATGAAGGTTATTTAAAGACGTTTTCGTGACTGATTTTTCTGTTTTAAATATCGTCTATACAAATTTCTTTGCATAATTTAGATCGTTAATAATGTTAATATTTCTAAAGTTATTAACATTTTATGTTAGTACTGAAAATCTAATCATTAAGTCAAGCGTTTTTCAGCTGTTACTTTCTTTCTTTGGCTCATTAAAACTTTTAGTATTGTAGCTTTTGTTTTAGATTTGTTATATTTGTTTACAGTAAATAAATAAGATTTTGAGTATTGAAAATTATTTAGTAAAAATCTTCAAATTCATCGCTTTCTAGTTTCTGAATAATTTGTTTTATTTGTGTATACCAGGCATAATAAAGTAAGAAAAAGTAATAGTAAAATAAGAATCCATTTCAGTTTGTTTGATAAATTTGTTTTAACATTTTATTAAAACTTTAAATTCTGCAGTATTTTTCAGTCTTATCTTTTAGATTTGTAAAAAACGCACTTTTATTGATAGATATTTTTACTAAATTATCTATTGACTAATTTGTAAGGTGTTATTGCACTGCTTCAGTCTATATCATGCAATATATATGACAGATTAAAACTTGAATCAAAATCGCTTCTTTAATTATGAATTAAAATTCCTTGACAAAAATTTTATTAACCAACAAAACTGTAGGATGTGTAATTATTGAGTAATAAAAAATTCAAGTACGTAAACTATTTGAAAATTGGTTATTGTTCTGTGAACTTTCTTTTAAAGATTATTCCACTTTAGTTGAAAACAAATTCAGAAAGCTCTAAAATTATAATGCAAGTAATATTAGTTCACTATAATATTCCTTGCATTTTGTTTTTCTAATAACTTAAATTTCCTTCTTTTTTTTAATAAACTCATGAACTCTTTAAAACAGTTTTGGCATTTATAATTTTTTTTAGCAAATAGAAAAGTTACTTTATAGTTAAGAAAAATTAATTAGAGAATTTTAATGTTTTAACTGATCAAAATAAAATACAACTAATTTCATGTAAAAATTAATCATTTTTCATGTAAAAATTAAAGAAGACAGAAATCAATGGATATGAAACAATTTTAAGTATCGAAGAAAGTGCATACTGTATCACAGAGTTATTTAAAAGCATTTCTTGTTTATTTATTTAGTTTTTTTTCCTTGCACCAAAAATATAAATTTATCTGAATTTTTCCTTTATAGAACCTGAAGACTGAAGTGTTTGTTGATGTTATTGAAAAAATAGTGGTCCATATTTCTAAAGAGGTAATAAATTATTCTATAACAAAACATAGTTAGTTTAAAATTTTACAACATGCCTTAGTTAATTTATCAATTTTATATGAAGTAGCATTAAAAAAAATAATAGAAGATCTATGAACTTATTACTTTCTTTATTGTAATGTTACCACGTATAAAACCTTTTGATTTGTTGAATTTGATATTTTTACAATTTTACAAATTATTCCTTACCTGGACATTTTCTGAATATCATTTCTATGCCACTTTTCCTAAAAGTGCAATGCCATCATTTCTTAGATATTCATAAAACAATGTTGAGTTATTTCAAAATTTTTCGTTGTACTGGGGGATTGTTGAAACAAATTGAGGCTATATTCTTTTTAATTCAAAATTATTTTCTGCCCAATTTATGGTTTTGTTTTCCCTTCAAGTGTACACATAAATTTTTTGGAAATAATTATTTAAATATTTTTTTTATTAAAAAGATTGAGAATTACCACTGTAAATAATGTCTGAAGAATATTTTAAACTGATAAGTAAATTTTTTTTTAGTTAACTGGTTTCTTTAAGAAATGCTTCAAGGTGTGCTTTGTTAGATTGGTAATTCCTTAAATTTATTTCTGTCTGAAAGGAAAATTTTCAAGAATGAAGAAAAATTTGAAGATTATTACTTAAGACTGAAGTGACTAAGAATTATCAATCTAAATAATCTCTTTGTTAATTAAGTTTGGGTGCTCTAGTTAATAAAGTTTTGTTATATTGTAAAGTTACATACACACACATGCATATATATATATATATAGCACTATAAATAAAAATGAAAAGGAGAAAAACAAAGAAAATCAGTAAGTTTTATTTACTTCTCCTAATCTGCAAGCATATAGAACTCATAAAATAAGTTCAAAATGTAGAGAAAACATGGAAAAATTTACAGAATAAAGAAAAAAATATTTGAAATAAATTAATAAAAGTCTGGGAGAAAAAAAGATATAAT
The DNA here is from genome assembly GCF_043381705.1 of Parasteatoda tepidariorum. Classification (NCBI taxonomy): domain Eukaryota; kingdom Metazoa; phylum Arthropoda; class Arachnida; order Araneae; family Theridiidae; genus Parasteatoda; species Parasteatoda tepidariorum. The sequence continues at coordinate 90,488,653 of NC_092212.1, forward strand.
CTCTTCATCAGCTCAGACGATTATATCCGCGAAAAGGAGTGCTTTCTAATATTGTATCAATATAGTCTATGCAAATACATCAATACAATAGTGTGAGGAGCACTAAAGAAATAGTGGATATAGTCATGTGACTATATCCGTCATTCTATACTTTATTTTTTTACCCCCGGACTTTTATTAATTTTTTTTTCTATCTTTTTCTTTAAAGTAATTTTCTTTTTTCAATATTCTGTAATCTTTTCCATGTTTTCTCTACATTTTGAACGTTGAGCAAAAATTACTAAATGTAAACTAATTTTTAAGAATAGCTCTTAATATATATATATATATGTATATATACACACATATATTAAACAGCTATTTTCCAAAATTGGTTTATATTTTGTCATTTTTTCTTTACAGTTATTCTTCTTAGAAAAATAATTCGAAACGCAGACAAGGTCTTAAAAAATGTTGCATGATATTTTATACGAGGGAAATCATCATTGCAAGTAGCTTCTTTTATAACTGCACCATACCAGTTGAGTTCTATAAAGTTTTCTTTGTATAGTTCAAAATTTAGTACATATGATATAAAATCCTCCTGTTTTAAATTGTGTTCTATTTTTTATATAACCTTGGATCAACTATTTTAAGTAAAATATGATCTTTTAACTTTATAAATTTAATTTATTTTGAGTTAATTTGGAAACTTTTCATCATATTTTTTCTTTTTTCTGAAATAATGGTTGTAGTAGTTTTTAATTTAAAAAAGTATTCTAGCTTTATTTTACTTATTATTAAATGTATCATTCGTTCTTAAGCATAACATTATATGATTTTAAAACTTATTTATTTTCAGGGAATAATTCAAAAGTGCAAACTGCATGGAATGATATTCATGAAGAGCTTCTTACCAGTGAGTCATAAAATAATTTTGAATTCAGACGTAATGAAAGGTAATTTTTATTTTCGCAAAGTGTTTTTAACTTGTTATTTTCCTTATTTTTAAAAATTTAGAAGATTGATTATTTTTATTGACTGATATTCTTATTTGTTTAATGTTTTATTATTTCGAAGTAAAAAACCTAAAAGAGAAGCCGTGTGTAGCATCTTATTTTCATATTTTGTATCTGTATGAAGTAATAAATAACAATAATTAATTCCTTAACTGTTTTATATTTGTTTCAGGCTAATTTAAGTGTTTTTTTTATGAATGAATAATTATTTTCCCCATGGTGTGTAGTTTTCTTAAGAAGTACTTATTTTCAATTTACGCTTTTTAAATTTTTAAAAGCCTTTAAAGATGATTTTTTTATTGGGTGTTTTTAAAAAGTGCTTAATTTTCCTTTTGAAAATGAAATTTTTTTTCTTTGCCTTGTTGATTTTGAACACTTGATATGCAAAAGAGTGGTTTTCACGTTCTTTTCAACGTTTTCACTATTCGTTCAAACGCAATGCATTTTGGCGTACCGTTGGTCAATGGTGTATGAAAGCACCAATCATTTTACATGCTCGACGAAATAGTTGCAGGTCCGCATGTGCATATACTGAGCTTGGATTCAGTGAGATTCTTGCACTCTCATGTTCCTTGCAAGATATTCTTAATTTTAGTCTTCATTTTTCGTCCTCTGAAATCAAACTAAAAAGTCTGACAATCTTTTTATGGTAGCTAATATAATCAAAAAAAAGAAAAAGTTCTTTGTCAGAAACTGGTTATTTTATCATGATCATTTAAAGTATTTGAAATTCAATTTCCCTTTTGTTACTGTACATAGTGCATAAAAATTACTTAAACGGTGCTTATTTTTTGTTGAAAGATTTGGCTACACACCCTGTTTCCTCATCACTTTAATCTTTCTAGTGTTTCTGATGTTTAGTTAGTTATGGTTGAGGTATTTGATAGAATATGAAAAATAGGTTACCTTTGTTTTGTTTTTTATTTCTTTCTAATTTTAATCTTAGATCCTATTGATTTTATCAAGAATAGCTCTATGACTTTGAATCTCTATCGATTAACCAGGTCTTTTATCTATAGTGTCTTTTTTTTCTTTTTAAAATTCGTTCTCCTAATTATTTTTCTCGTCTTTTTTAGTAGAAGCATTTTATAAGTTTTATATAAGGGTTAGGCTCGGTATTGTTATGTTTTCACATTTCTAATTACCTTTAACTTCTTCATAAAGATGGACCCTGGTCATTAGATCTATGGATAAAGCAAGAAAATGTTTATTGTTCTCCATAGATCTGTGCTAAAATTATTAAATAAGAAATTATCTGTTCTACTATTTAATCAAATATAAATTTCAAATATAAATTTCATACATAAATTTCATTTTAATTTTTATATTCAAATAATATTTTTCTGTTAATTTTTTCTCTCTTGGAAATTTTAATGGAAATATAGGAAAAATTAAGTCTGATTTTATTTGGGATTGCTTATTATTAACCTATTATTATTTTTTTTATCTACATGGGCTCATCTTTTCATTGAGTCAGTTTTATTCAGATCCACAAAACTGTGTATTAGATTCACAATTCTCTATTTCATTATTTTTTTTTATTAACTTTTTTTCCCTATTTATTCTTAGTTTCTATTCTTAGTTTCTATAGTTTCCTTCTTGATGCTAAGGCCGTTGACCAGACTTAGATCAAATTGATATTTATTTGAAAGTCTTACTTGAATGTAATATTAAAAAGCTAAATCAGTTTATTGACATTAAAACTTGCTCAATATTTAATCAAAAATTGCAATAATTTGGTTTTTAAGATACTTAAATTATGAATTAAAATGGTAGTTAACATTAAAACAAAATTTTAATGAAGAGTAAATATTGATACTACATGTATTTAAATCGTGTAGTTAAATGTAGAGAAAAAGTATTTCTTTACTCAAACTTTTTCTGTTATTATTATTTCTCTATTTTTTTCCCTATTTATTCTTTGTTTCTTTTTAGTTTCATTCTTGATACTAAGGCCACTGTACAGATCAGAATTAGATCAAAATGATTATATGTATTTGAAAAATTTACTTTGATGTATTATTTAAAAGCTCAATATTTAATTAAAAAAAGTACTAATTGTATTTTAATGATACTCAAATTATGAATTAAAATAAGAGTAAACATTAACTTATAAAATAAGTTCAAAATGTAGAGCAAACATGTAAAAAATGCTAAGGCTAATGAACAAAGATGAAATAATGAACAAAGAGAAGAAAAAAATAATTGAAAATAAAATAAAAAATTAATGAAAATCTGAAAAGAAAAGATATAAGCTTTTCATTAGCTGACAAGTATGACAATATTAGATACAATATTAGAAAGCACTCCTTTTTTGCGGATATAATCGTGTGAGCTGATGAAAAGATTATATCTTGTATTTTCCGAATTTTAATAAATATTTTCCCCTTTTTTTCGGATTTTTTATTTATTTATTCTTAATTATATTTTTTAATTTTTTCATTATTCTCCCTCTATATATTTAAATTTTGTTGTAGCACTGATTTTTGGGCAACATCATTTTAGCAGTTGCGTCGATGACAGAAACTTTGAGAAACACAGATCTTTTGTTGTAACACAGTCTCAAGGTGAGGTTAGTAAGTTTTATGTTCCATATTGTTTTTAATTATTTTTGTTACTGTGTGCAAACTATTATTATATTCTTTGTTTTAACTAATATTCTTCTAAATACGAAGAAATATTTAAGCTGTTTACTTCATTATTTCTTTTGATAAAACATTTTTGTTTGGTTTTTATTCAAAAGCTTTAGTTTATTTACCATTTTTTTAATATTCGTATATCCCACTTTTCATCAAAGTGATTTTTAACCCAACAAATTGAAACTTTTTAGTGTTCACGTTTCACAATTTTTGCAAACGCTCTTAAACTTTTTTTGCATTGAACATGTTATCAAGCACGTAAAAAGGTAAATAAAGTAAATAAATAAGTGGTTCCCCAATTGATGCTGTTTTACATAACATTTTTAGTGTTCCAAAGCAGACAAAAATCCCCAAGTTTATTCTATTTAACACATTCTTTCTCTTCATGTGTTTCCATTTTTGCAAAAAGACAAAATTATTTTCTGAGCTTTAGAAAACCACACCTGTTTAACCCCACCTTTTTTCCCCATATTGACAGTTCGGGTGAAACGACGGTTGAATCAATAATATTAATACAAATGCACTCCTGATTGTGCTTCTGGAAAAATAAGGATTTCCGTATTTTTTGCTAATCGCGAGAAATCAAAGGCCCAGAAGTTTTAAGAAATCATCGATTACATTTATGCATAAAAACTCTTGTATATTTTATTTAGAAATATTAGAACTAGAATTTATGCTTGACCTATTTTTCATTTGTAAATATTTTTTCTGGTAGAATAATAAATGTGATTACAGATAAAAATAAACTTATACATAATTATTTATTTAAGTTATGCTACATGTAATTTACTTAGAATTTCATGTTTTGAAAACATCAGTCGCTTAAATTTATAAAGACATTAATTTTTAGAAATGTGTCAATGATTTTATTCAAGAAATTTTGAGGATTTTTGAGTTGGGCTCGCGATCACCACTGATATACTTCTGATTGTCTGTCTATAACTTCTGGTTGATCCGGATTCAAAAATATTAGGAAATATTGACATTCATTATTTCATTAGTTTGTACGTTGCAGTGCGTCTACCACTACAAAAATACAATTCCAATTCACTAGTATATAAGACATGTTAACTCGATTCAATGTTGGGGAACCTTTTCATAAATGAAGGTTGACATTATCAACAACTCCTCTCCTCACTTTGGTGACCCTTGGACGCGATGAGAACAAGCCGACCTTGGCAGAAACTTTGATTTGAACACGTCTACTTTTATGGATTCCTCATTAAGCAGTTGACTTGCCACTTGTCACTGCGACATTAATCATCTCCTCGCGTTGTTGCTACTCAGTCTCGATCACACATAACGTTGGCCTGAACTGCTGATGGCAACACATGAGCGACCTCGATCGTGAACTTAATACAGCTCTCACGATCAACACTCAAAAGTATGGTGATCTTAATACAGCTCTCCCGACTTCTCACAAAACAGAAATGAATCTACTAGTGGTATCCATTCATTGAATTCTGTCACAGATAAAATTCTGGTGGGGGTGTACTGTAGTGTATCTACCACTACAAAAAATACAATTTCAATTCACTAATATATGACATGTTAACTCTATGCTATGTTGGGGTACCTTTTCATAAATGAAAGTTGGCATTGTCGATAACTACTATCCCCACATTTTTTTTTATTTGAAATTCTTAGTTTATTTACCATTTTCATAATATTAAGTTTTATAATAATAAATTCCTAATTATTTACATACAACTCCTGTTTATACTTGATTCAAAATGTTAGATAATTTCAACTGTACTAGAAAAAAAATATTTAATCTTAATAATACTAAATGTGCAACACAATCAAAAACAGGAAAATATAAGTTATTTTACTTATTAACATTATGTAATGATAACCTTCAGTTCGAATTGAAATTTTTTTTTATATTTCTTGAATCTTCAATATTTTTAAAAATTTTAATATCAAATGTTAAGATTTATTTCAGCATCTAACCTTATATTTCTTTTATTTATTCATTTATTTTTTGTTGTTTATGATATCAAGCACAGTGTAAGCTATAATCTGAAGATCTTGAGAGAGATAAATATATTTTCTTACAACAATGAGTATATAATTATTAATAAAAAATAGAAACTGAAGAAAAGAAAAAATTTTAAAAAATATCAATTTATTTCAAACTTAAATATAATGTTACTTTTACGATAAAGGCGCTTTACAAATAACTTAAAAATAAAACGAGTCTTAAGGAAATGTGAGTTTAGATTTATTAAGATTCACTCTAAAATTAATGAAATCTTTAATTTAATCGATTTTAAACTATATTTAACTAATAATAAATTATTATAAGTTTAGTTCAAATTTAAGGTACAATAACATCTTAAGTAAAAATTTTACTTTTTGTTCAATTAACTCTAAATTTTAATTTATCGTAATTTTTTGGCAACTTAATAACATAACTTTGTTTTAAATAATTTTTTTTTGTCTTCTTATTTAGATAATAAATTTCTATCCCGTTTACCTCCTTTTTTGATCTGTTGGAGCAATATCGTATAAAATTCACTCCACCAAACAATGGCTAAGCACCTAGCCCCGTTTTTCAGGTCTTCATCGTTTATTAAGCGTGGTAGGAATGCTATGTTATTATGGTCGTGATCAGATAACGTGGACAACGCCTGAGCTGGTATCCTTCTCTCTAAACTTTCACATCACAATCAACATGGCAGTTTTAGCCACAATAGATTTAACGTGTACCTTTCTGTGTATTTGCACTGGTGGCTTAGGCGGCTTCTAAAATTGAATTTATGACCCGCAAGTGAAGTGAGCAGCCACCGTCGCCTTCATTTTAATATGCAATAGAGCCGTGATGGCTGGTCGATACGAATTCCGCATGCGGCCACATCACCGACCACAGTGCTGAAGGTATATATCCTCAGTGGTAGAGGGATCATGGGTTAGAGTCCCTCTGCCGTCAGGCTAACCGTGGGTGGTTCTCGTGGTCTTCCTCTTCATGTAACGCAAATGTGGTTTAGTCTCATAAAAAAGTCCTCCGCGAATTTCTCTCAATACTTGATCCAGGAGATCCCTTGTCTTCTGGATTGGGTTCAAAATTACAAGGTTACGCAGTTGAACATTGATAGTTGTAAACCCAAACATTGGGTCGGCCACTCAACGACGGTTATGAAATAAAATATGCCAATAACATAAAATTTGTGTTGAAAAGTTTATGGAGTCACATTAACTCAACTGCATATAATTAGTAAATTATTTGTATGTCATTTTAATATTCTTTTTGGTTCCTTTGATCTTTTTATTACATCGCTGATTATTCGCAGCTTTCAATTCCTCATTGTTTCTTTAATTTTTCAAAGGATTTGATTAACAGCCAGTTCTACTTCAGATTTTTTATGGTAATGTGATAGATACACAACTTACTGCTTTTTTTTAGCTTTCTTTGATATTTTTTTAGTGTTTTTAAGATTTTCTATAAAAATTTTAGTTTTAAAATTTCACAAAAAAAACATGGAGATTTCTTGGTATTTTCTTGGTCTTTATTCAATAAATGGATATTTAGGTATCAAAGAAAAATAAGTGAAATTTATTACTAGCATTAAATATTTTAGTCATCTTCATACCAAAATAATTATTTCTTTCTTAATAAAAAGAGATATTAAAAATTGTACAAAGCAGTTAAATACTACAATTCCAAAGGACAGTTTTGAAGTGCAGCAGAAATTCCATAAGACAATTGAAACTAATAGAAAATTTAAAAGAAAAAAACAATGAAAATTAAGAAATTGATGAAAAATTTTAAAATGCCATTTTTATATTTTTCATCGTTTTCTTCTTTTAAATTTTCTATTTGTATCTTATTCCCTTTTGGTCTTTACCCAATTTTGTCAATTTAGTTTTTTGAAAAAGTGTTTGATCTATAATACTATCTTTCCTTAAAAGATTATTCATTCTACCTTTTATGTTATAAACTTATTGCTAATTGTGATTTTACTTTTTATATTTTACTTCTTTGAAGCTTCCTTCATCGACTTAAATTATAATCCTAGAAATTACGGTATTTTCTAGTTATATTGCATTTTTTAGATATCCTGTCTTTTATGTGATGATAATATGTAATGGTATATATATGTTTGAAAATGTTAATGATTATTAATTTTTTTCAGGTCAAAGCAATGACTTATTATTCCACGACTAGTGCATCATTTGTGCCATTTAGACTGCTTTCAATTGTTGAAGATGTGGATAAAAACAGGTGACTTTCTTTTTTTCTTAACTGCTGAATATTATTAAATTTGTTATTTAAAGAAGTTTTTTTTTTAAATATCAGTTTTTTATAATAATTTTAATTTAAAATTCGGTTTGTAATAACATTGCTTTTTTTATAATAATTATAATCTAAACTGATTATTCATTTTAAATCCAAAAAAAGAACATGCATTTTATAACTATTTTTGTTTTTGCAAGTTAAATTTTTTATTAACTTGTATTAACTATTCATTTTTTATTAGCTTGCAAGCTAACTTTAGAAACTTCAGCCTATTTTAGAGCTTAGCAAATATGCCAATTGTAGCATAATTTACAATGCATGTCAATTTTTTTTAAAAATTTATTTTAATGGTTAATATTATGGATGTAAGAATGGTCTAGTCACTGATGTTCGATATTTTTCTTAATACAACTATGTAGAATATAAGATGATTTTATGATCTTTTAATTCTTTTTCATATTATTCTGTAACTACTACTACTATATGCAATGCAATGCAAAAAGACTAGTTGTTTTTTTTTTTGGAAAATTAAATAAAGTAAAATAATGATTTTTTTAAAGAAATATTTTTAAAAATAGCTGTATTTTTTATTAATGTATTTTACTTACAATAGGTACGATAAATAATTTATTATTGATAATTCTTCTAATAAGTGATTTATATGTATAAAAAAATGACTGTCTGGTTTCCAAATCCTTCTAAATATTTAAAGTAACCAAATCGAATCTCATAAAATTCAAGATCAAATATTCCTTAAAACATTTATATAACATCCAAAATATACAAATATACGAGCCAATAACTTCACAGTTAACTCACTGAGTAAAATATTATTCATTTTATTTACGACAGGTAAGTTTTTACCTTACAAAAAAATGAAATTAGTAGGAGCAAGCAAAATACAATTGTGTTTTGCAGAAGTTTTTCCTCAACTCAGGGTTACAAATTACAAATCAACCTGTAGTTACTCATATTGTTATTGCCTAAAAGAAATTTTTTAAAGTACTTTAAAGCAATAAATAATATTTATTCCAAAATCTATTAACAATACGAAATTCTTTTTAATTCATTATTTAAGTTTCACCACAAGTTTCCATTGCAATATTTTTTAAATAGAGTCGGACTTCTTTTTAACGAACTTCCATTTTGCGAATTTCTCTATTTTTTTAATTAAAGAAACCAAGAACATTTTGGAAATTTCTTGTTAAAATAACTTCCAAATAGAAGGGAATTTTCTATTTAAAGAACTTTTCTTTGAGATCCACATGTTTGAAATGTTCTGTAATGTTTCCCAAAATATTTCTGAACATTTCAAACTTTTTGACGCATTTTATGGGAGAAGCCACTTAATTTATAGAGTATGCTGTAAAATCCCTTTTTGCTTGCATTTAAAACAAAAAACTCAGACGAAATTAACGGATTTTATCAGTAGCAATTAAACTTAAGAATGCATGTGGTGATGTATGTTTAAAATTACTTTCATACTAAATGCAGCTATAATATAGTACATAAATTTAGTTTTTTTTTCAGTTGAAAATTTATAACATATACTAGATAATGTTTTGCGCTTTTCTTGCTTTCCATGCAGATTTCTTTTATGCTTTTATAATTTATAAAATAAATAGTAGATGTTAGTTTACAATATAAAGGTGTATCAATTGCTATTTTAATTATGTCTAGTGTTTATGAATTTATAAAATGCTTTGTATTGTTTAAGTATTTCAAAAGGTGATTTTCTATTTAGGTAATTTTTCTTCCAACAAACTTATTTTCGGGTGACTTTGTTAAATAGAGGTCCGACTGCAATGTATACACACTGATTGTGCTTGTCAACCCTTTTCAGATTGCTTTGCTATTTGAGCTGATTTTACTTGCTCATTAAATACCTTGTAGTACTTTTTTTAAAGTTCTTTCTTAGAAATCTTATGAAACCTTTGATTTCAAACTACTTGGGTATGCTACTTAGTAATACTGAAATACTACCAAGTAGTTTTTCAGTACTACTACTTGGAAATTAGATTTAGACTGGAAAATTCATTGAATTTTTCTATGTACACAAAAATATAAATTCAGTGTTTGGAGTTGCAACAGTTTAATATATTGGGTACCATATGGGATTGATGAATACCTCAGCTCATAAATTTAATAAGGCAGTGTGACTCTTATGTGCTACACTGCAATGGTGCCATTGCCTGTGCGAACTATTCATAATAACTACATTAGTAAAATTGCTCTATACTTGTACTTAACGTATTACAGTCCTTTATTCTGACATAAACTTGCTAAATGTAGTATTTATAAAATCCAAAGAAAAATGCTTGAAAAGTTTTAAAATATATATATATGTATACATAGATGATTGATTTATGAGGTTTTTGTTCTTTTGCTATTTTATTAGAATACTTCTCTTTCGTGTACAAACTATTAAGTGATCTGTATAAATTATGGAGCATCATGAAAACAAAAAGAATAGTCTTAATTATAGTGTAACCTGTGTAGATTAAAAAACCTAATCGAAAAAAAATATAGCTCAGATTGTTGGTTTACATAAACAGTTTGTTTTTTAACTTCTGCCGAACTCAGAGATCAGTATTTCTTTCTTCGTTTTGTTGTCAATGCGAAAAAAGAAGTTTCATAAACTTAGTCATGACATACATTTAGTGTTTTAAATAAATTCTTTCTGTTATACAAGAAAAATTACTTTTGATAACTAAAAAAACATAAATTTTTTAAAATTGGTTAATATGATGTTTATTCAATTCATTTTAAATTAATTAATACTAAAAAAATATATTTGAAATTGTCAGCATACTAATAATTTTTTTCCATAGGGATTGCGATTTAACTCTAAAATTGTCTTGTAATTTGTCCTAATTGGTTAAGTTAAAGCAATTTATTTCACAACTATCCTACTAAAAAAATTTTTTTTAAATCAATAATTTATATTACTTTTAAATTATTTATATACAATATGCTTCTGATTTGTATTTATTTTAAAGAATTACGAACTAAAAATAGAAAAGGCCTCAGAATTTTTTTTTTGAAATTTTAAAGTATCTAAATTGCTTAGCTTGCTTAAATTGCTGTGTTAAAAAAAAAAAAAAAAAAGCAATTTGAGTATATTAGAAGTTGCAACTATAGTAGTAACTGCTGAAATAGAGATCGAAAGTTCTAATCTATTCACTTGGTTAGACTTTACTTTAAATTAATGCATTTTCTATTGCTAGTCCTCAATTTTCGAAAAGTGCTAGACATTGATTTACACATTTTGGTTGAAAACATAAAATAGGTCAAAGTGATAACAAAATTTGTAGATTTTTTAAATTATGAGTGTCAAATGAAAGACTGTGCTGTCATCATATGATTTCTCTTTTTGTAAGGATTACTTGTATGTGTTTTGTTTACTTCCCCGTGGCAGAGACAAGGGGACACTGTCAGTGAACACAAAATTTTTCCTTTGAGAAGTTAAAAATTTCGGTTTTCTTTTCTGTAAAAGGTTTCGATCTATTTTTTTAATGTAGTTATTACTATTGATTTCCACAATTATTAAAATCCTATATTTTTAATAAGATATCATTTATTACAAGAACTGAATCTCAAAATGAAAACTCACATTTAGTAATCTCTTTTTGAAAAGTCCGATTCGAGTGATTTTGTCGTAAATTTTTTTTGGTAGTTACTGCAACTGATTTCACCTTTTTTTTCTAATGCAATGATTTGCAAAATGCGAAAAGGGAAATAATTAGCGTGTTTTCCTCCCATAAAATACTGGAATATCTGCAAAAATATTAAATGTTCGAATAAAAAAGTTATATAATTTAATTTTTAATGGAAGTTTTATTTTTGAAGTTGATGATTTTGTTACTTTAAATTAGTAACAGGTATATATTTTTTATTTTTAAAACTATCTTGCAGAAAGATATTAGTATTAAGGAGGCACGTTACAGAAAGCCCCCAAAAAAATTCTGCTACAGGGGGTTACTTATTGATGAAGACTATTTTTTTTATATGTGGTTGGCTTATAATTTATTTTTAAAAACTTGATTGTAAATTTTCAAGGGAATTTTACTATCTGAGGCAGTTTTAGTATGTAAAGTAAACAATATGTGGTTATTGGTGCTTTTACACATTTCTCCCCCTTCCATTTTTATTCAGCAAATAATTGCATGAAGAATCTATTAAGACAAAAAATGTTTTGCAGTGAAGCAACGCCTTATACGTAGTGAAACTACTGTAGTCGCAACTTTTCTTCGTAGTTTGTAGTGTAGTGTGCTATTTTTTTACAAAAGTAGTGTAGTGACATAGTGTGTAGTGTTTTTGAAAAGTACTTAAAGGTGCGTATTTTCGATTTTGGTTACTTAAAAGCCCTTAAAGGTGCTTTTGTCATGGGGTGTTTTTAAAAAGTGCTTAACTTTCCCTTTTCGAAAATGAGATTTTTTTTTTCTTTACCATGTTGATTTTCGTCAAGTATGCAAAAGCATGGTTTTGACGTTCAACGTTTTTACAATTCTTTCAACCATAATCCAATACGGCGTACCATCGGTCCATAACGCATGATAGCGCTAATCATGTTGCAGGTTTGATGAAATACTTGAGGGGTCCGCATGTGCATCTAGTGAGCTGGGATCGTTGAGATTCTTGTACTCTCGTTTGCAACTCTGCTGCATTTTGCAAGATATTCTCAATTTCAGACTTCATTTTCCACCCTCTGATATCGTACCGAAGAATCTCTCGATCATTTTTTCATGGCTGATATAATCAAGAAAAGAGTTCTTTGTCAGAAACTAGTTATTTTATCACGATCATGTAAAGTCTTTGAAAATTATTTTGCCTTTTGTTAATGTATATAGTGCTTAAAAATATTTTTTGAGTGCGTAAAAAGTACGGGTTAAAAGGTGCTTATTTTTTGTTGAAAGATTTGGCTACGCACCCTGAGTGAGTAATACGATACAAAAAAAAAGTAGTTTGTAGCAATTCCTGGCAACTACTTTTAATGTTAGTTTAGAGAAGAAAAACAGTTCTAACGTAACTAATATTTCAACTTTAATGGTGGCGAATCTTCGCCGGTTAATAAATGGATGCAAAGAAAATAACCCTATGGATGCAGCTGAGATTTAACAGAAATTACTCATTTAAAAATCGCGTATAACGTCATATTTAGACTGGTTATTATAAAAAATAGGAAATTAATTACTTAGGTCACACTTTCGCTTGTGAATTCCCACTCGTGATGTTATTTCAAAGGAAAGGAGCAGATGAGTCACAATGTAAAAAAATCGGGGTAAGATATAAATCATCTCCAAGGATATCGCTGCACACTTACGGAGGAAAATACTCTTCGCACGAGCTTGCAAACGGTCGATATACTATCGGGAACAATTCCCAACATCACGCGTGTAGACATAGATGTCAACGATATACATAGGAAAATATTGTACACATCTCAGTGTATCACGATTTCCGATGCTTCGTAAAATTGGAAATCTAAACATCGGATCGGCGATGATTGCTTAGAATCGATATTTTCTTATGCATCGATTTATCACCCAGTCCTAGTGAGTAGTGTCATACAAACAAAAACAGTAGTTTGTAGCGAGTCCTGGTAACTAATTTTAGAAACATGGTTCTAACGAATATAATTTTTTGAATTTGATGGATGCAATGAAAAATGACCCTGTGGTTGCAGCTGAGCGTTAACATAGATTTAAACTAGTCATTACGAGAAATAGATAATCACTTTGATAATTAATTACAACTTCATAAGCGAATGCAAATTCGTAAAGATAATATTTTAAACAAACGGAACGTATTTTCGATGTACTTAATTTCTTAGACTAAATAAAATGGTCTAGAACAATTAAAAAACTAATTATTTTGTATAATGTTTGATAATTTCGCATTTCTTAAATTAAATATTTGCTGTCGGAAAAGGCATAAAATATTGAAGGCTAAACGAAAAAATTCGAAAAAAATGTTTTGGAATAACAAACTCGTTCTTGTAAACATGAACAAATATTTCTTAAATATATTTCCTTACATATAATGTAAGCCAATTTCTTATTCAAAACCATTTTAAACTTCGGTGTAAATTAAGTTCTCTAGCAAAGTTCGTTTCTTTTAAAGCAGTGAAGCAGTTACTACAATTCCAAAGTAGTTTATAGTCACTACATTTAAAAAAGTATTTGCAGATGTAGTTAACTACATTTGTAACTAGCATAGTTACAAATTAGTTATCTATTAGTTATCGTTAGTAGTTAACTACATAGCTGTAGTAAACTACAAAAATAATGTAGTCTTTTCGACCACTGGATTCGCCCGAAATTCAAATTTTTTTTAATGTTTACTTCTGAATAAATATTCTAGAACATTTTAAGTTTTAATTCTAATTACAGTAGAAATATTTTTTATTCTTTTTTAAGAACTCTTGGCTTCTTTTTAACGTTTGTAACTCTTCCTATTGCTAGCTTTTTTAGCTCAAAATGTTAAATTTCTACACTCAAGAAGCATTTTCTCTTAAACTACTTCTCCAATAAACATTGATTTTGAAGAGCGCAATCTTTTTTGTATTTATTTATTCATTCCATTTGAGAAAATTACGTCGATTTTAGAATGTTTCCTGCAGACCCATAAAATATATAAGAATAACCCATAAAATATTTGAGAAATATATTCTAATTAATATTTTCAAAATACCACTTCGTTAAGTTAATGAAAAGTGCATACTAATTACTAGAGAACATAAGAATTTTCATAAAATTTTTTTTTGAAAATTTATAAAATATGGTTCAAACTACTGTAAAGATTGTAGAATATCGTTTGCTTCCCCCCATAGCGCATCAGAAATATCGGTTTGCTTGACTGCTAAAAACAATGTCCTAAACAAGTTTTAGCTACTCTCCGTCCAAATTCACTCAGTAACCTAAAGAAGGACTCGAAAAAATAAAACATATATCAAACAATAAGTCCTTCTCGGACCTCATAGCGGCACAGATTAGTCTAAATCAATGTATTCGTAGCCTCCGGAGAAATTTATAAATTCATCTTTGCCACCTGCTAAGTTTAAATTTAATATCTCAGTTTTAGCCTAATTTAGAAAATCGGTACTTTCGTTAACATCGCAGATATAATAATAATAATATTACATGTTGCATATTATATTTATATAAAAGGTTTAACGTTTTTTCTTCTTGTTTTTGAATAAAAAACTACAAATATAGATTTTACATTCAAATACAAGTCCATTGTAGGACAATGTAAATTGGATAAGATATTCATTAAGTCGTCATGGCTT
This sequence comes from Parasteatoda tepidariorum, assembly GCF_043381705.1. Classification (NCBI taxonomy): domain Eukaryota; kingdom Metazoa; phylum Arthropoda; class Arachnida; order Araneae; family Theridiidae; genus Parasteatoda; species Parasteatoda tepidariorum. The sequence continues at coordinate 90,503,821 of NC_092212.1, forward strand.
AGGGGCTTTTACAATGAGGAGAACCGGGTTCGAATCCCCCGATGGCTAGTCGATACGAATCCGCATTCGGATTGCGCAGACCACAGTGCTGACGTGAAATATCCTCAGTGGTAGAAGGATCATGGGTTAGAGTCCCTCTACCGTCAGGCTAACCGCTGGAGGTTCTCGTGGTCTTCCTCTCCATGTAACGCAAATGCGATTTAGTTCCATCAAAAAGGCCTCCACGAAGGCATTTTTTCGTAATACTTGATCCAGGAGTTCCCTTGTCTTCTGGATTGGGTTCAAAATTAAGTTGCTATGAAGTTGAACATTAGTAGTCGCGAACCCGAAAACTGGATCAGCTGTTCAACGACGGTTATAAAATAAAGTAAAATAAGTTATTCGTTATCGAATTTGTTAAAAAAAAGTTTTGTATTAATAAATTTTAACTATATTTTCAAATAGAAACAAGATCATTTTTTTTCAGAACGCGAGTACATGGTAAGAAGTTATTTGTGAATTCTAATCCAAAATATGTTCTTGTCAGCCCATTCGACAAAAAAAAATTATGGCACGGCAAAAACAAACTATAAATAATTTTTGTCCCGGAAATCTCAAATTTGAATTTCGCGTTTAAAGTTAGCCTCTAATAGTAAGCAATTATCCTCCTAGATATTTCCCCAGAATCACAATCGTCGCTCATTGTCAAGATTCATTAGATTATTAGCATAAATACAGAACGCTTTCCAAAATAAGTTTTATATATTTTATAATCTAGAAATCAGCCGTTCCAGATCACAATCACCAAAGAACATTAAAAAATTATCAAATTATCTTTAAAAAATAGCCAAAGCAAGTTTTAAATGATTTTTGACTCGATGAAATGATTGAAACCGCAATATTGGTTTTGGCCTCAAAATATTATTTTCCTGTAAAAATTTTGTTACCCCAAGCAATCCACCAAAAAAAATTTGAAATTAGACATAGCTTAGCCAATTTTTGACCATGAAACAAAAGTTCGTCAGTTTTTACTGAACTTTTTAAAAATCTAAGATTTTTAAAACAAAATTAAACTCAGAGTTAGCCCTATATGAGGATAGGATTTGCCTATTATTGCGCACCAAACTTTTCAATTAGCCAACTTGCTGAAATGTTTATTTTTTTAAGTCAAGATGTCCAAGTGGCTAAGGCACTGAGATATCATTTTAAAGAATTAAGGTACAATCCCGGTTGTCTAGTCGGAGCTCACCATTTTCAAATGGATTCTTACCGACTTACCTGGGAAGTTAAGGCAGCTTCATGCCGATGGTCTCGTAAGTTTGGATCCTTTATATCCGGGATCCTTCTGGGAACCTTGTATGACAAATTAGTAAAGGAGAGAAGAGTTAGTGTTGAAGATGAGGCTAGAGGGGACATCTTAAATAACTGTTTTTTGTTCATAGGTCAAATTCCTTCTGTGAGATATTTTAGGTTGGCAATAAAGAAAACGAACCATTCTGAATAACTTTTCATTTAATGATCGGATCTTCACGTTCTAGGACCCAATCTTAATGGTTCGAGGGGTGACCTCAAATGTGCTAATTTATTAGTGCAGATGATTTTGAGTTACGAAATCAGACAGAAAAACGTATTCTCTTAATAAACATACCTCTTTTTTATACGTATTTTGATTTCTGTCCCCAAAATATATGTAGTGGCAACAACCTGAGAAATATGGTCTTAATATTTTGATCAGGAGAACGGTACAATTTGGACCCCTTAATGTTAATTTTACTTTTTTGCGTATTTCGCCGCATTTCGTGTACAACTCGTGTACAGTTCCATCAATTAAGAAAATAACGTTTTGTTAATATTTATAATTTTGTATTAATTTATTTAACATAAGTCTGAAACGTTTTGAATTGTGAAGTATATAATTTTTTACACCACTTTAAAGGATGTAATTTTTTTCGCAAAATAAGATTTTGAGCAAAATTGGTCGAATAGTTATTGAAAAATTGAATTTTAAAAATATGACTTTTTCAAAATTCGATTTCTCATTAGATGATTGTTAGCATACCCCTCAAAAAGAGTTATGGTTAAATTAAGTTCTAACCAACTTATCTTCTTAAAATCTGAATCACCATAAACCATTCAACTAACAACACTGTCTGCCGTCAAATTTATGTTTACTGTAAGAAACCGTTATACCACCAAAAAAATCCGTGAAACCTATCTTCCAAATAATTTTCAGTAAAATATATTTTTGGCTTAACTGTGAAATAGAGAAATGCAGAGTTGAATTTCGCCTTAAAACGTAACCCGCTATAGGAACTCGTTTAAAATATGAAGCAGTGCGTGTGCGACCACTGCTTAAGTTATCTTCGGCATAACTAAGAAATTCTACTGTTATTCTTAAAATTCCTGCATGTTCTTCAAAATAATGCACCTTTTGTTGACCACATATCTATCATGCACCCTTGAGGGATCTCAAGGATTTTTCCTTCCAAAAGTTGCGATTTTTTGAGAAAAAAAATACGTGTTATAACTTGTTTTATCCTGAGCAATTTAACCCAAGTATAAGAAAAAATCTTAAGTTACAGCAAAACTACCGTAACCCATTTAAATCTAAGGAAAATTAATTTATAAAAAATCGATGTATCTCAAAAATATTTGCACTTAAATCATTTTTGTACTTTTGTTAAACTATCATGAAAAATTCAGAATTCTAAGATAAATTATTCTTAAAAATAACATACCACCAGGAATAACTTCTGATCTAATCAAATCTTCACTTTCTAAAACTCAATCTTAATGGTTCAAGGGAGTTACCTCAAATACGGTATTAAATCAGTGCAGAATATACCTTAAGTTACGAAATCAGATCCCAAAATATACTTTTACTGAAAAAACATGCCCTTTTTTTCGACGGATTTGTATTCTGTATAGAGGGTAGTCAGTATCTGGGATATGTGGTTTATATCATTTGCGCAGGGAAGCCCTCAAAATTTTGAGCCCCTTATTATTAATTTTACTTGCTGATTTGTACGCTATATCTCGAACTGTTTTAACGAATTTTACTATATCAAACAGAAATAGCTTGCTAAGTTTTTAATGTGTTATTTGCTTTCAAAATTTTACGAAACGTTTTATTATCATTTAAAATTAGTCCTGAGTTGTACGAAAAAAATAGTGATAGTAGAATTATGAAACTTTTGACAAATTTTTACATGAAATGAGAAATTTGAACTATCACGAAATATTAACAATTAAAGTAAAAATATCTAGTTCTAAAACTGAAAACAGTTTTATTTTAAATTTTAAGAAAAATTTTAAGTGGGACCGTTCATATCTTACGTAAACATGTTTCCCGAAATTTTGTTCCCGCAAATATGGCAATATTGAGAAACAAAATGGAGCAATGAAGACATTTATTTACATGGCACATAATTTTGAGAAGAAAAGAAATATTCAAGAATTCGATTGATTTATAAGTACATAGCATTGTAACCAGGTTGAGATATTCCATATCTTTAAGGCATAATAATATTTATAACTTTAACATAAAATTACTTTTATAAACTTTTTGAGATGAAAAAAATTTTAACAACCTTATTTAATAATTGTATTTTTCGTTCTCACTGCACTTTTGGGAAGCAAAACGATATTTTCGAATTTTATTATTACAAAACCTGCCAAGTGTCCTGTTCCTTAACGAAGACTCTTGTATTTTACGACTATCTCCTGTTAACCCATACATTCTAAAATTTCGCTGTATTTTTTGAGGAAAGTTATTTTTAAAAAAAATTCCAATAAAATACCCGCTGATGGCAAAAATACTTCTCTTATTCCTCAACAGATAGTGCTATTGCTAGCACTTCAGTATGTTGAGTGTTAATAGTTTAAGTACTCCTTGCAGTCAGGCTAACTGTGGGACATTTTCGTGGTTTTCTCTTTATGTAATGTAAATGCGGGTTAGTTCCTTCAAAAAATCCTCCAAGGAGGCAAATTTTGCCCAGTACTTAATTAATCCAGGAGTTCCCCTGTCTTCTGGATTGGGTTCAAAATGACATGGTGACAGAGTTGAACATTAGTAGCCGTAAACCCAAAATAGGGTTGTCTGTTTAACAACGTTTATAAAATAGTTTATAAATAATGGTATAAAAAAATCTTCTTTAGATTAAGATTTATATACATATCATTTTGCTACATGTAAGTGCTTATATTATTTCTAATTTTGAATTTCTCTTTTTGACTTACATGATTATGCATGATGTATCAAAACTTTACTCGTAGCCTAATAAATGTCGCTAGTAAAATCTCTGTTATTTTACTTCTTCAATGTTGGCGGGTATGTATTACATTCATGTGATTGATCATTGTTTTGAATGTACATACATTTATTTTGCAGCTGCTGTGAATTCTTTGGCTAAGTTTGGCGCTCACTGTGAAGAGCTTCTCCCAAATATTTTAGTCCTTCTGCAGAGGAGCTTCCAGGATTGTGATGATGAAGTGAGAGCAACCTACTATTTAAATATCCTAAATCAGAAACAAAAAGGACTCCCAATTCATCTTGAATGGTACATCTGTTTTGCTTATTAAATTTATAAATAAAGCTTTGAAATTTTTATTTACAATAATTTAGTGAAAGTAGGTATGAAGTAATGTTTTGAAAAAGCTTAATTTTATAGTCTAAAATCAACTATGCCAGAGATGGTTTCTAAATAGAAAATATGTACACGTACAGTTTTCTAATTATCCAGGGTTGTCACTCCACAGGGGAAATACAGGGGAAATCACCTGAAATAACAGGGAATTTTGATTGTTTTTTCTTTACAATTTTGGAAAATACAGGGAAATTAGTTTCTTTTTGTCTCTGAAAAAATGGTGACCACTCAATGCATAATGGTGACCACTCAATGCAATCTATGGGATAGGATGATATTCCAACTATACTCAAGTATTTCATTTACTATAGCATTATTTAAATATGTTCAGCTGTTCCTTTTTTTCCTCCAAGTTTTTCCAGCAATTAAAACTAGCATAGTTAGCCTAATGAAACTCACACAAGAGCACAGTAATTGTTTCCTTTAAATATATACTGTATACTGCATAGTGCGTAGCGTTTTTAAAAAATGCTTAAAGGTGCTTATTTACGATGTTCGTTTTTAAAAAGCAATTAAAACTACTTTTTTCATGAGGTAATTTTAAAAAGTGCTTAATTTTCCCTTTTCGAAGATTTTTTTTCTTCTTTACCACGTTGAATGTTTTCACAATTCATTCAACCACAATTCATTTCGGCGTGCTGTTTGTCCGTAGCGTATGATAGCATCTGTGCACGATTACGACGAATTGTTCAAGAACTACGATGAGCTATAATAATAATAACATTTTATTACATAACGAAGGTAAGTTAACACAAGCTGCGGAAGACCGTAGGCAATCCTTTCACATCACAATCACGACTACAACTACTGTATTACAAAACAAAAATCTTAGGGAGGCAGCCGGTAGCTGCTTACTTCGCACTTTCGATATTGGAATGTGCGCCAAAGCGCCTTTTGCAAATTAATTCGGCACAGCATTAATCATGGTGACATATGAAGTACTTGGGGTGTCTGCATGTGCCTCTACTGAGTTGGATTAAATGAGATTCTTGCAACTCGGCTGCATTTTCTCAAGATGTTCTCAATTTCTAGCTTCATTTTCTGACCTCTGATATCGAGCTGAAAAAATCTTTTTATCATTTTAAAATGGCTAATATAATCAAGAAAAGAGTTCTTTGTCAGAAATTGGCTATTTTATCAGATCATGTAAAGTCTTTGAAAATTATTTTGCATTTTGTTAATGTGTTTAGTGATTAAAAGTACTTTTTGAGTGCTTAAAAAGTGCTTCAAAGATGCTTATTTTTTTATGGGAGATTCGGCTACGCACCCTGCAATAAGTACAGGGAAATTTTTTCCCTGATTTGAGTGGCAACCCAGGTAAAATTTTGAAATTTATATTAGCAATAGTTTAGAGAAAGAAGATTTGAATATACAGGGTTATATTTTGAAAAAGCATAATTTTTTTAGTGTAAAGATGGTTTCCAAAAATGATTTCCAATGTAATCCTACTTATGCTATATTGTTCTAAGTTGATTTTACTAAATTCATGTAAATGCTGCTTGCCTTTTTTTTCACTCATACATGAAGTACACATCCGTACAAATTCTATTAAAATAAAATTTATCTTAAATTCAAAAGTATGGTTGAAGGCATTTTATAGGGTAAAAGCTAACTGTCGGTTCAGTCCCTGGGGGTTAAATAAGTCACATTAAGGTCTCAGTTCATTTAAACTAACAATGTGTGGATTTGTAATTTAATGGTTAGGCTATCCGCTTTGTGCCGGAGAAGTTGTGGGGGAGGGGATTCAAATTTCAGATGGGGCATTTGATTTTTTTTCTCTAAATTTCTGTTCTAAGAACTATTTGGTATATTTTATTCAGTTTATATTATATTGTAACTTAAATTAATTTTAAAAAAATTTAAAATTTCAGAAACAATAAACTAAGTATTTAATTTTTTATTCTTTTTTATCAAAATATACGGATTATTTTTTTTAAAAAAAGTGTCATTTAAAATTTTTTGATAAACCAACTGAATTTTTTTAATTTCATTATAAATAATTAAATTTATTATTAAATTCAATTATGAAAATGTGAGCAAAAGTATGTTGGACTAGTTAAAAAAAAAAGAAAAACTATTTATTGCATAACTGGAAAATCATTCGATTAAAAATATAAAATTTATTTCGAATGCTTTCTGATTATTTGAAATTCGATGGATTATAGTTAAGTAATAAATAGTCCTTTTTATCTTTTTTAAACAAGCCTTATAATATAGTTTTGTTTAAATTTATTAATTAAGTTTAATGAAAACTTAAATTTATTATAAATTAAAGAAATTTAGTAATTAAAACATATTTATTTCAAAAAAAAAATTTTTAAAAATAATCCATGTGTTTTAATTAAAAATATTAAACGTCGAATCATTTTTTTTCGTTCTTATAAATTTTAAGTTTTGAAAAAAAAAATTTAAATTGAAAAATAACTTATAAATTGAATAAAATATGCTAAATAGTTATCCACTTTCAAAAAAATATTTGATAAAATTCAATCTCTCAGTTGGGATACAAACCCCTGACCTCTCTTGTATAACGTGAACAGACTAGCATTTACACTACAAACCATGATGAGCTGGAAAGTTTGTTAGTTTAAGAGTAACTGAAACTATAATGGGGCATATTTTAACATAGGGGTAGAGCTGGCAGGTAATTTTTACCCTGTCTAAAGTTTTCAACTAATGCTCTTTAATTGTTCCACATGATTAGAATAGCGAGGTGACGAAAGTGCTCCCTTTCATTGCTCATAAACGCATTTTTT
>NC_092212.1:90513595-90528214 GCF_043381705.1 Parasteatoda tepidariorum
GCTAGTTGGCTTTGTTTTTGGCTATGATATATTATGATAAATCGCCAAAATTTTGGATCTCCTACCCATACTTTCTCTGTCCGTTGAGAATAAATATATTCACTTTTAATTTCAAATTTGTGGAGGCTGGGAGCCCTTTAAGGGCCTCCCAGTCTAAATTTTCTTAACGGTCAGAAATGTTGTTCTGGCTTTATGATCTCTCAATAGAGAGTATTATTATTTCATCCCTTTAAGGGATTTCTTATTTTCAAGATGTGGCCACTATCTGATTCAAATTATACTTAATAAAATCTAAATTTACATTCAATGATTTGCACATTATTTCCTGGAAACGTTATTGTTTTTATTCATTCAATATTGGCCTAAATGAACATTCATGTAAAACCACTATACAACCCTTGACGGCTAATGACGGGGAAGCAAAGTCTCCCCTCACCATACACCCCTAGTATTGTTCCGTGGCACCATGACAGCCCAGCTGTATGTCCATGAAATCCTGCAATCACATGTGTTGCCACTCATGCAACGACTCCTATGAGCCATTTATTAATAAGACAATGCTTGGCCTCATACAGCAAGGGTGTCACAAGACTGTCTCCATACTGTTACCACCCTTCCTTAGCCTGCCCGATCCCCAGATTTGTCTCCGATCCAGCATATCTGGGATCATTTGGGAAGGCGAGTTGGGCATTCCACGAGTTTGAACGAACAAATATGGAACGAAATGCCTCAAAACATCATACAGAACTTGTATGCCTCAATGCACGGTCGTATCGCATCATGCATTCGCGCTAGAGGTGGTTCAACGGGGTATTAACTCCTCCGTTCTTTTCCCTTTTTCTCTGAAATAAATTATCCTTTTTCTTTGATTTTCTAATTATTTACTTATCAAAGTAGTCATTACGCATGTAAAATTTCGTTTCATTTTGATATATATATGTAGTTATATATATATATATTCTTTTTTTCTTGGATTTCCTCTTTTTTACTTTCTGACTACTCTCATCCCTGCATAAAACTACGCTGTTATAATTAACGAATAATCCAGAGATATTCGATGAAATCGACAGAAGTATATCGTGTCAAAAAATGATTAATCAAATATGCGATCTATAACTCACTAGTCAAAATATCGTATTAAACGTTTCATAAAAAAAGCTAGTTTTGAAATGATAACTGAAATTTAAAATTCGTGTATCGTACTATCGTTTTAAATTTATAAGGTTTCTTTAAACCGCGTAGAATTCCATACAATAACCACACAAAAGTGATCGAAAATTAAAATAGATTTACTATAGAATCTGTGAATATTGAGCATTTCATGACTGTTTCCTGTTTACTCGTATATTCTCAAATTTCTCCTTATTTGTTGAAGAAATTTTTAAAAACAAATTGGCGATAAATATCGGCTGGTGGAAAATGTTTCTCATATTCCGCAACAACCAGTTGTGCAGTATGTTGAGTGTTAATAGTTTAAGTAGTTATAAATAATGGTTTAAAAAGTCTTTTTTAGATTAATATTTATATACATATTTTTTACTTCACACAGTAAGTGTTTATATTATTTCAAATTTTGAATTTCTCTTTTTGACTTAAATGATTATACATGATGTATCTAAACTTTATTTGTAGCCCAAAAAATGTAGCTAGTAAAGCCTCCGTTATATTTTTTTCTCCAATATTGGCAGGTATGATTGTGTTCAAAAGCTTTCTCAGGCTGCACATAAGCAGTCGGGGGGCCGCAGATTGTGCACTCCTATGGAAAAAAAGCATCCAAGTCTATTAACCTTTGTCAATACTTTTCAATTCATTCAAATGCTCACAAATAAAGATTTTAATTGATAAAAAAAAAGGACTCACTCCACTTTGAAAAATAAAAGCACATTTATTAAGGTTTAAAACTGATGGTCGCTAAAGCTTTTATTTTATTGTGCTCTTCGAAACAAGAGTTGTGACATCTCTGATATTTTTAATTTGATGTTTTCAGATCAATTATCGGCAGTTCCGGAACTCTCTTCATTGAACTTGGGTCCATTGTTTAAATCTTCTCTTCCTATTGAACTCACTGAGTCTGAGACTGAGTTTGTTGTTCGATGCATTAAACACACATTCACTCACCATGTTGTGTTGCAGGTAAGAAATCTTTTTGTAGTTTAATCAATCATTTCTCCTGGGACCATTCACTGTATTTTTTTTGATACAGAATAATACAGAAAATTCCTCATTGTTTCAAAGCGATTTAAAATATTCATTGTTGGCAATGGTGTTAGATCTGTACTTCCTCAGTTTTTGCAATACTACAAGTTTTATCAACTGATGCATAAACATCAAATGTGATGTTTGAGGCAATTTTCGGCAAATTATTATTTTTAAACTATTGGTATAATTTCTCACCCCCTGGCAGAATCGTGGCGGCATTGTCGCACAGCAATACCGAATTCTTGCAGAAAAAGTTTTCCTTTGTGAAGTAAAAAATTTTGATTTTCTTTTCTGCAGAAATTTTTGAAAGATTTTATCTCTTCTTCAGAATTATATTTTAAAGATGTCTTTCTCGTGCATCTAAGTGGGGTTAAAATGCTTGTGATTTTCTCTATTCTCATTTGAGAACAGTGAAAACAAATGAAGTAAAAAATTTTGTTTTCTTTTCTGCTGAATCCTATCTTTTATGCATTTATTACTATTAATTTTCACTTTGCTTTTAAAAACCAATATTTTTAATACGATATTATTTATTACAACTTCTGAATCTCAAAATGGAATNATCTGTCATCGAAAACATCCAAAATCCACGATGGTGAGAAAAGAGGTCTCATAAGATAATGTGGTGCGTCTACCACTACAGAAATACAATTTCAATTCCCTAGTATATAAGATATGCTACCTCGATTCCATTTTGGGGTATCTTTCCATAGATGAAGGTTGACATTCTTAATAACTCCTCTCCCCACATTGGTGACCTTCGGACAAGATGTGATCACACCTACCTTGACAGAAACTCCCACTTTGATCGATGGATGGTCTACATTGAAAAGTTGACTTGTGACATTATCCACTTCCTAATGCTGTTGCTACTCAGTCTCTATCACGCACAGCATCGACCTATACACACTCGACTGCCAATGGCAACACAAGAGCGACCACAACCGTGAACTTAATACAGCTCTCACGGTCAGCACTTAAAAGCGCGGCAGCGGCTTCACACAAAACAGCAATGAATCAACTAGGGGTATCCGTTCATCGAATTCTATCATGGCTATAATTCTGGTGGGAAGTACTATAGTTTATCTACCACTACCAAAGCACAATTCCCATTCATTAGTATATAAGACTTGATAACTCGATTCTGTGTTGGGGTATCTTTTAATAGATGAAGGTTGACATGGTCGATAACTACTTTCCTCACATTGGTGACGTGTCCATCAAAACAAGACAATAAATACATTTGGGAAAACAAAAGATGAGGGAAGGATAAAATGTTGTTCTACTGAAATAAAATAAGTGCCCTTACCTTTAAGACCTTAAAACTGTGATGAGGGAAAAAGATATGAAGTGTGGATTGCTTATAATAAACATTTAAAATAAACGATTTAAATATTTTTTGAATTATTTATTTTAGAGAATTATTTATAATAATTATTATTTTGAATCATTTTATAGAGAATTACTTTTATTTTTCAAAAAAAAAAGTTTGTTCTTTTTTCTGCCTTTTTTATTCATTATATTCAATACAAACTGAAATTGATTTTATTAATTAAAGGTATTATCACTCATAGTAACTTACTATAATTATTCCTAGCATAGAATTTTACAGTTTTCTTCTTTTTTGTCATTCTGATATCTGCTTTAATCTTATGCATAAACACTTGTCCATAACTTTATAAGCTAAAAGTATTTCATATTCGTTCTGCTTAGTATATATCAGGGATGGCCAAGCTCCATGATAGTCGAGCCATTTTTCAAAATTCGAAATTTTTTGCGAGCCGCAATTAAAACCGTAATTAAAAGGAACGCAAAAAAGGTATTAAATTTTTTTACAGAAATTATAATTATTGAAAACAGCGTATACTTGCATCAGATTAATCAATGATCCTTTAGTTGGTAAGTTTTACTTAATTCTCAATGTTTTTAGATCTGCGTGCTATGTATAATTTGTCCACGGTAAGAACTCCCCCCACCACAAAGTCTGAAGCCATCCTCTGCTATGGAAACCAGAATAGTGCAATTTAGGGAGGTTAGCTTCACTTCACTATAGGGTAGGGGTGCAAAACCTTTTGGAGTGAAGGGCCACATGCACAGCAGAACGAACAATGAAGGGCCGCATGCCAAAATACTTAGACATGTTGGCAGCAATCGTTGGTAGTAGTTGTTATCTAAACATCACTGTTCTAGGGACTGAATTCTTTTTGTCAGTTAACCTTGTAATATCTTTGCATAAAATTGAATACTTTTAAATGCTTAAACTGAGAAACTGCAAAACTGATTATTTAGAAAAAAAAGGAATCAGAAAATCAGAATCAATTTATCAGAAAAAGAATTTAGATAAATTGAAATTATTAAAAATTATGGAAAAATTCATGTTTTTTTTATCATATTACAAAATACAAAAGTCCATTTAAACATAAATTTTAACATTAAAAAATTTGTTCATAGAATTAAATTTAGGAAATAAGTATTTTTGTTATTAAAAAAATGTAAGTTAAATACTTTGATATAAAAAAAGTTTATAGGATTAAAAATGATTAAAATTAAAACAAAGCCCTTTCAGCAAAAAATAAGAATTAATGTTTAGTAGGGAATATACTTTAACTTTAAAACATTTATCTTAAATTAATCATAATCGGCAGGGGCTGAGAGAGGGAGAGGAAAGAAAGAAGAGGAAAAAAAAACATTAATTTTGAAGGAATTATTTTCCTTAATATTGAAATACTATTAAGATACTTGTTTACAACTTTTTGTGACCAATACTTTTTTGAAATGGCAGTTACTATTTACCGTTACACATATATATTTAAAATCAATTAAAATTTAAATTACTTTACGAAATTTATTTTGATTAAATTTTTTAAAGTTAAAATTTAATGATATACAAATCATTTCCCAGCATATGATATGAAATGGTCAAAGTAGGAAGAAAATAGTTTAAAAAATTTCTTAATGGTTATCCTGTAATTTGCGAAGTTTTTAAATATTGTGATAAGTTTATCTACTTGCTCATGTGATAGCTTTTTCGAGTCATTAAATAAAAATTTAAGTGATTTCGTTTAAAGACTGCTCTGTAATTTTGAACAGGCTAAATTCATTCTGGAAAACTGTCTTTCGACAGAAGCTGTTGTTGTGGGCAGTCTTGGGGCAAATAACTTCGTCAGTTCTGGAATCTGTCCCAAATGGTGTTCTTCCTTTCCTGATTTTTAAATCTCGTGAATACAAATAGTGATGTGTTATTTTCGAACTGCTTGAATACAAATTTTTGTGTGTGATTTTTAAATTGCGCAAATAAAAAAACGCGATGCGTGGTTTTCAAATAGCGTGAATACGAATAGAGATAAGTGGTTCTTAAATTGTGAGAAGACTCGCAACGTATGAATTTTATAACGCGTGAATATGAGTCGCGATATGTGGCTCTTAAATCACGTGAATATGAATGGCTGTGTATGATTTTTGAATTGCGAGAAGAACAACGTATGATTTTTTAAACGCTTGAACACGAATCACGATAAGTGATTTTAAATCTCGTGAATACGAAGCACGATGGATGATTTTCAAATCTCGTTAATACGAATTAGGATGTGCGACTTTAAAATTGCAAGAAGAATCATAACGTATGATTTTTAAAACGCATGCATTCGAATCGCGATATGTGATTTTTAAATATGACAACAAAAAGAATAGTTTGAGTGCGTGTTATTAAACTTCCACGTGATCATGGCACTAAAAAAATGTGCACATATTTTGAATTATTTCTTTGCAAGAGGTAACCGCGTTTTACATAAATTTACACATCTCTTTTTTTTTATTCTCTTCATGAAGGTGTCGATTTCGCTAAGATACGTAATTACTTTTTAAGTTACCAAAAAAAAAAAACAGAATCGAATTTCACGAGTTGTAAAATTATGTTAAAATGCCGGGATATTCTAAATCACAATAATGGGTAAGAAAAAAAAAAACACTTTCGAAGAAGCTCTTAAATTTATGTTAAAATCGGCACAAATAGAGAGCTTAAAAAGTAACTATTTTAATGCACGATTCAAAACTCGCGTGCTGTTTAACTAGCATTAAAAATATCAGACTTTTTTTTAAATCACAGGAAAAAGAGTAGCAATAACTACCAAAAAAACAATCAAAATCCTTTTATGTTCGTAATGAAATCGGCGTAAAAAAAGCGCGACAAAAAGGGAATCATTTAAATGCGGGATTCGAAATTAAAGTGTCGCTATAACGTATTAAAATATCGAGACTTTAAGAACTTCGTAGAAAAATTGTAACAATAATTGCCAAAACAACGATTGAAAAATATGATTTGAAAAAAGGATCAAAAGTCATTTAGATTTGCTATGAAGTTTTGCACAAATAAAGCGTTTACCACTTTCAAAAATCAGAAACTTCATGAAATTGGGTTGCAATAACTGTACTTAAAAGTCATTGGATTAACGACGAAATCGGCATACATCAAGATCGTCAAAAGTTATAACTAAGGCCCGGATTTTGATGACATTAGCATTTTTTTGCATTTTTGGACATTTTTTATCCTTTAGAGCATTTTTTTAGATTTATAGGGCATTTTTCATTAAATCTTTTGGCTTATTTTGCATTTTAAGACATTTTTCCAATTTTTTGTTAATTTTTTCCAATTTTTTTTATTTTTTTATCATTTTTTTATTATTACACTGGCTTCCAAACAGTGAAGAAAATCTCTAGGATATTAACAGGTGAAGCAGCATCTTTTCAAATTGAAGAAGAATTGTCAGTAAGTGAGACCGTCTTTTTCAAGTACGCACCTATAACATCAGTAGACGTTGAAAGAAGCTTCTGCAGGAATGAAAATTTACTTTCAGACAAGAGACGCTCGTTTACATTTCAAATTATCAAAAAACATTTAATAATCCAATGTAATTCTGATATTTAGTAATATTATGAGATGGAAGTTGTTATATCCATTAAAGTTTCTATACAAAATAAAAATATTTTGGTGTCAATATATTTTCCTTTTTTTGTTATTTTAGGATATAAAACATATTTTTCAAACTTTAATGAACGTAGAACAAGTATTGCATTGCTTTATATTTTTTAAATGACTCATAATAATTTTAAAGAGCAAAACATTTTTTTAATTCAATATTTTTACTTTATTTATGGCATTTTTTGCGCAATCTTTGCATTTTTAAGGGCATTTTTTGCACTTTTTAAGGGCATTTTTTGCACTTATTTAGGGCATTTTTTGCACTTTTTAAGGGCATTAATTGGGATATTTTAGGTAATCAAAATCCGGGCTCTAGTGATGACTAAAATTTGAACTCGTGTATCGTAATAATGACGTATTAAAAATGTTAGGATTTTCAAAACTATGCATAAATCCGTAGCGTTAACTAACGGAAAAAAGCGATCGAAAAGGTACATTGATTGAAATTGGATGCGCCAAAAACTTAAATGCGTAAATTTCAAATTTCTGAAGAAAAAACATTTTTTTTTAAAGAAAAAAATATTTAATTTTTTGTATTTTG
Source organism: Parasteatoda tepidariorum (assembly GCF_043381705.1). Classification (NCBI taxonomy): domain Eukaryota; kingdom Metazoa; phylum Arthropoda; class Arachnida; order Araneae; family Theridiidae; genus Parasteatoda; species Parasteatoda tepidariorum. The sequence goes on from NC_092212.1 coordinate 90,521,314, forward strand.
TTCAGACTGCTGCCACGGGCCGCACTTTAAGGGTTGGAGGGCCGCAGGCAGAGGGTTAAAACAATAAACCTAAGAAAAAGATAAAATTCCCTATCTGTAAAATATTTAGTACTTGATGTAAAAAATTATCTTGAAATTTGTATTTCGTAAAACATACGTGGCTTTTTCCTATTAATGTTGACAACTATGTAAAGAAAAGAAATCTCATCTTTCCCCCTTCCAACAAGATAGTCTAAAATTTATCTTCTCTCCTATTAGAAAAGCAAAAAGACATAAAAACAAATCTTAAATGTTGAAAGCAAAAATATTTTAGTAGTTCAAATGATGATAAAAAGGCAATAATGGCTAGTTCTAATTTAACCAAAAAAAAATAGAGCATTGATTCTAAGTAATCAATTTAATTTTACAACAAAGTTTCAGTAATTTTTAACTTAATACTCTTATCTTAGTTTTAACTTAATACTCTTATCAGGTTTGCCACTCCATAGGGACAACAGGGAAAACCAGGAAAATACACGGAATTTAAAAATTACCTGAAATAACAGGGAAAAAAGGCAGGGGATTTTTATTTTTTCTTTACAAACTGGGAAAGGCAAGGAATTTAAGTTCTTATTTTCGTCTTTTAAAAAATGCTGCCCCCTTAAACCGTAATCCATGGGTTATTTAAATATGTTCAGCTGCTTCTTTTTTTCCTCGAAATTTTTCCCTCAATTAAAGTTAGTATCGTTAACCCAACACAGTAATTGTGTTTCCTCTTAATATATTGTGTATAATATGGATAGGGAAAGCACAAGGAATTTGTTTCCCAGATTTGAGGGACAGCCTTGTGTTACTTTTTTTATTTAATAGTAAATTTATGTATAATTTCATATTATATATCCATATAAAATATGGTATGTACTCCTCAAATTTGTATTAATTTGAATTATGAGAAAGCTAAATGTTAAAAAAAAAATTAATTAAAGCAATGAAAAAACAAAATATTATATGCCATTCTGAGTTTGAGCCCTGTTAATAGGGAAAAGTAAAGTCCTCTTATGTTAAGAAAATGAGCAGTCAAGTTTTTACCAATTTTTATTCATCAAAATTGAGAAGTTTGTCGATTAATAACGGCATCACAAAGAAACACATTCCCTATTCATCATAAACTTCACATTGTGCATCTTTCATAATAGTAGTACCTTTTTTTCAGCAAGACAGATCCAAAAAGACAATTTTGTAACATTTCTAGCGGTCAGACTGAGGGGCCATGGGACATACCAAAACCCAACAGTCCTAACTCCAACATTTTCAAAATCCAAGTGTATTTGTTGCTCCTAACCCACACTTAGGAGATTCATTATTGGCGAGTTACTGAGAAATGATTCTGCCAAAAATAAAGCCAACTAACGTTAAATTAGAAATAATCTGGCTTGAAAATTAATAACCAAAAATTTCCTTCAGAATTTAACCCCTTAATCAAAACATTTTTGTGGTAAATAAAGAAATAAAGCAGCTTAAACAAAGTTTGATTTAAAAAAAAAAGAGCTTTCGATATTCATTTTGTCGCAACATTGAATTCTAAATAGTTATACGCTTGTATTGCGCAAAGAGTTACATTTAGAGTTAAAATAAGAATATTTATTTTCGCTTTGAATGAAATTGGATAAAAATTAAACAGTTGATTTAATTTGCTTAGAATAAGATTTGGAATGATTAAACATGGTGCATAGTTTTTTTAAAAAGTGCTTAAAGGTGCTTAGTTTCAATTTTTAAAAGCCCTTAAATGTGCTTTTTTTCATTGGGTGTTTTTAAAAAGTGCTTAATTTTCCAGTTTCGAAAATAAGGTTTTAATTCGTTATTATGTCGATTTTCGCCATATATTAACAGGGGTCTGTTTAGAAGAAATATGGTTTCGTTAACGAACCCTTCACAAAATATCTTTTCATAAAAACGGACCCTTCACAAAATAATTAATCTTTTAATCGGACCCTTCACAAATTTGTTTATCTTCATTATTGTTTTGTTAATCGAATAAACACTTACCAGGAAGGGGAGGAAAGAAAGACAGATGTAAACGAACAAGTTTTGTCTTCGGCAGACGCTTCTTCCTTTATTCGTTCGAAATAAATATTCTGTGTTTAGCAGTATAGGCTAAATACCAAATATCTGTATGTTGAATCTCTAATTTAGTAGCAGCAATTGCTGTTTATCATTAAAAAAATTTTTTTTTTAATTATAGTTTTACAGTGTAGAGCATAATCTCGTATCTCTTAACAATTTAAAAACTCATTGAAAAAGTTTTTTACAATAACCAGACCCTATTTGCACAAATTCACAAAAGCCGGACCCTAAATGAAAGAATGTGACTTAACATTTATTTTATGTTCACAAATTACGAGTAATTTTTTTCACAATTTTACCAAAACGAACCTTTCACAAAATGTCTGGACAGACCCCTGATTATGCAGAAGCGTGCTTTTTACTTTGTTCTATTCAACACTTTCATATTTCATTCTACCACACTCTGTTTCGGCGAACCGTCTGTCCGTAACGTCTGATAGTGCCAATCATTTTACATGTTTTACATTATTTTATCGTGATCGTATGAAGTCTTTGCAAAGTTCTTGAAAGGTGCTTATTTTTTGCTGAAAGATTTGGCTACGCATCCTGTTAAAAAGTATCATAAATTGGTGAAATAAAGAAATTTTAAAAGCTAGGAAATATGCGTACCTTATAATAGCATGACAATATTTTTCAAAATAATAGAACTTTTTTTAATTAAATATGTTTTTGCTCATTAATTAAAATTTTTAACATCAGTGTCAGGTCAGCTAAAGTATTGCACTAAGTATAGAAGTTTTGACATTAACGATTTACCTAAGTGTTTTTAATTTTGTGTTAAAAAGCAACTTGTTTTGTGTACTTATATTGAAACTTATGTCTTTTAGTAAGTGGAACCTTGAGTAACACATTAAAGTACTGAGTTGAGATTGTGATCTAAACTGTGGGGAACCAGATGATGAAGAAGATGAATATGCAGTGAGTATTCTTACTTATCTTGGTCAAGGAATGGCCCAGAGAATTCTATTACAATTTTGTGTATTCCTTTTTGCTGCAATGATGGTGTGTGTATGAATTTTCTATGGGGGTGTCTGAACTAACAATATATATATCTATGCACATAAGTTAAAAATGTAGTGGAAATATGGAAAATATTAAAGATTAATGAAAAGAAAGGAAAAAATATTAGAATAAATTTAAAAACAAGCTTTTTAAATCTAAATTCTAAAGGAATGAATTGGTTAAGAGCCTTTTAATATTGGATGAGCATTTTGATTCTGAATTTTACGCCTGATTAATTCGAAGGATTATGAAACAAACATAGTAAAAAAATGTGAACAATCGCAAATATGAGAATTAATTTTCAAGCAATTAATAACTTTAACTTTAAGCAATTTGAATAATTAAAATAACAACATACCAAAAAATGCTTTGGTAATATATTAAAATTTTGAATTAAATAAGTATATTTAAATTTTGAAATGTAATAAACTTTAAAAAATAAATTACATTGAATTGGGAGAACACCTTTACAATGAGTGTAGTACAAAAAATTCTTTAAATCAAATAATCCCCACCCCCCAGATTCAAGTGTAGAAGAAAAAAAAATTCTTTCAAACTTGTATTTTTCGAAATCTAATAAATTAAAAATGCTTTTTCGTTCATATTTGTAAAAGGCACCAGGCTTAAATTTGCAACCAATCACTTAAATGTTTGTCCTATGTTTTTTTTAATTTGTTTTTCCTTCTCTGCTAGAACTTAATGTTATTATAAATCTATTCTCTGGATTGTGATATTTTTAAGGATAGTTTTAAGTGTTAATGAAGTTTTTATTGTTTGTAGATTATTATATTTAAATTATAAATTTTTAAATTATAATTTTCCATTAACTGTACAAAAAATAATTTACTGGTAATAAACATATTTCAATTTTACCCATTTAATTTTATGTTTATTTAAATACAAGTGGTTTTAAAACACATTAAATATATATTTAGTGTATAATAATTAAGTGTTTGTTCTGAGTCATTTTTTAAGAAATTTTTTTCATTAAAATAATCTGATCTAAACTACTTTACATTTCACCAGATATGTAATTGACAGTCTTTAAAATCCAGTAAAATGTTGAGCTACGGTTCAATGTCCTTGTATTTGGTATCATTTTGAAGGAAATTTGTTGTAATTTATGAATTCAAAAGTTATTTTTTGGATTTATGCATGATTATAGTAAAATCTATCATAAATGGAGAGCATTCATGATTTCGACTTATTCTATAAAAAAAATGTCCATTTTAAAGAAGAATAAGTTATTAAAAATATTGCGATTCTACACATAGTTTGATTTATATTGTAAAATTGTTCCTGATGTGCTAATTATGAAGTGATTTCTGTCAAAAAAAACTTTCTTGTTTTTCAAGTCATAAATTATCTGAAGTATTTATTTGCCCCCTTTGTTATAATTTTTCTTTTAAGTTTATTTCATTCATTACCACCTTTACCTTTAACTTAACCTTTTAACTTAATAACTGGTTTTTACAATAAAATCTATCAGTACAATCATGTTATATTTTAGAAGAGAAAAAAGTTTAACAATTTTAAAATAATGTCCCCTTCAACTAAATGTCCCCTCAGTTACACAAAATTGAGAGGTTGACCATTAAAAATTGACTCTAGGAATATAAACAAGTGCTAATACATCATGAGTCAACTAGTTTAAACCAGTTTTTTCACTATTAATGCACACTTTTTATACAAAACTGTGCCATTTTTTTTGATAGTGTGTTTAGTTTATAGTAAAAAGTTTTTTAAGTGAGTAATCAATATGGGAAAACAGTCGCAGAAGGAATGAGAGAATATAGAACTAGAATGTTCCAAAGAAAAAAAAAAGATATTTCTAAGAAGAAAGATAAGGAATATAAAACGAAAATTTATGATAACATAAGTATTTTGACAGAGAAATAGATAAATTGAAAAAAAGAGAAGACTTTTTTAATCAAAAACTCCGATTCTCTAAAAGTTTCAGTTTTTTTTTTAAATATTCCGTATTTTCTGAAAATTCAGTCGGTGAAATAAAATAATTATATTTAATTCCGATTTTCAAAGATAAATAGAAAATTCAAACTACGTCGTAGCTGCTAACCCTTCCTCATTTTATTTTAACTATTTTCTCTTCTTTTAACGCGCAGAAAATTAGATTTTCCGTATTTTTGCCCGCCCGCCAGACAGCTCGTGTTTTCGTAATTCAGACGTCGCTGATTCCTGTTTGCTGGCGGGAAAGCAAGCTAAATAATAAAAAAATAGCTGTGGATTTGCAGTGAAAATATTTATTTGTTCATTCAATTAATCTAATTTTTATTTATTACGGCTGAGCAAAAACAATACAAACAAGCCTTTTAGAAATCTCAAGCCCAGAATCTGCTAATATCTCGATTCTTATTCGAATATCGAACTTCGATTTTCCCATTTACTTGATTTAAAAGTTGCGCATTGAGATTCTTATTCACGCGATTTAAATTTCGTACATTGCGATTCTTATTTACAAGATTTAAAAATCCAATATCGCAATTAGTATTTTAGCGTTTTTAAAACCCTATGTAGCCATTCGTATTCACGCGAGTTTAAAATCCAATATCGTGATTCGTTTATGCGGTTGTAATATCAAGCATCGATTTTCGTATTTATACGTGATTACTATACATAATGATTCGTATTTACGCAATCTAAAAATTACCTATCATAATTTGTATTTTCAATTTTTTTTAAAAATTCGATATAGAGTTTCATAATCACGTGATTTAAAAGCCACATATCGGGATTCATATTCTCTCAAACATGCATGTGATTCATATTCATACAATTTTAAAATTAATCATCTTGATTTATAATCACATGGTTTAAAAATCGCTCTTTTTTTTTACAAATTTCTGAAAATCGTAGCTTTTACTAAATATATATACATTCTTGGACTTCCTCTTTTTTACTTTCTGTCTACTCTCATCCCTGCTTTGAGGAGAATCTTAATCTCTAAAGATTGGTGGCAATGTTCAAACCTTTTCCTACGTTATCATATAGCTACATTACTTTTTTTTGTGTCGCTTCCCTTACGAAAATTTTGGGTGAACTATTAGCAATAATTTGCAACAAAGCGTTTTGCAGCAAAATTCAAACTTGGGGTTTCGATCACAATTTTAACCAAAAGTAAATTTTGCTTAAACTTTTTAAAATTTTTTTGCTGAGCGAAATAGGACAAATTTAGTAAAAAATTGTTACCAGCCAGTGACAGTTTTTATAGGGGCCACTTTTTCAAAAATTGGAAATTTAAAACTGTTAAAATAGCTATCTACATTAGTTATGTAAAGCATTTATCAAAATATTATATGCACTGCACGATTCATTTCTAAAATGCTTTAAAAAAATTTCTATACCTTTTTAATTAATTTTGTTAAAAATTTAAGCATAGTATAAATAACGTTTTCATCTCATAAAATTTAGGGCTTAATCTTTTAAACCAGTAGATACAGTTTGTGTTAGTTCAGAATCGTAAAGTTTATTAGACACTAAGCAAAACTGATATTATTGGGACTAATATGGCGCAATATATATCATTACGTGACTTTTTTACCATCCATAAATTAAAATTTGATGTGATTTTAACGAAATTCAATTCCCCTAAAATGCTGATCTAGTGTAAAATAAAATTGTTCAGAGTTTCATTATTCAAAAAAGAAAAAAATGTTAAAAATTAATAAAAAAATTAGTGAAAAATACAAAACGAAAAAAAAATAATTCTTCATTCTTAAAAATAAACTTAAAAGCCGAAAATTTTCGAAAAAAACGAGAAAAAAAAGGGAGTCTGTAA
>NC_092212.1:90528301-90529090 GCF_043381705.1 Parasteatoda tepidariorum
ATTATAAATGAGCCTGAATAAAATCGCCCGTCAAAAACAATAATTTAGAATTTAATTTTAATAAAGAAAATCGCTTTTTTTTAATTCTTAAGCGAAACCTTTAACACTGTAAATCTCGGTTTTTAGATTAAAAAAATTTTTTATTCGTCAATGAAATCTTATTTGGTAATTTTGTAACATCCAAGAATGAAATAATTCTTTGGAGAGCTTTGGGACCATGTTTAAGTGACCGCGAGTTTGATCCTCGCCAGCCGAAGACTCCCCGTTTAGTAAATGGTGACTGGTGCATGTTATCTCGGTTCGGTCACAAAATCCTCCATGTTTCCATAACAAATCAAACTTCTGGGGGAAATGAATTGCAGCTAGATTATTCTCTGTTTCAGGCCAAAGTTATGATCTGTGGTTGAATGAATGAATGGGTTCACCCTTTAAACAGGCTGCGACGTGTGTGAGTCTGAAATAGAATTCTTGGCCATTGAAGGCCCCACTGAAAAACAAACGCACCCTCTGCTTTAAAATTCGCTTGGTTTCACCCAGCAGGCTTGCTGGTATGGGCAAGTGGAATTAGAAACAACAACAATGCAGGCAATGAAAATTTCTGTAAAAATAGTATCATTATTGCGTAATAAATGAAGTCGAAATCAATGATTTTGGAGCACATGGTGCAAATTTGGCTGGAAAACGTTGCGTCAGGTGGCGAGTGGCAGCAATTGTTTAATATCCATATATTTAGTCTCCATGCAGCCGGTGTCCACTATTCATTAATACCTATACTTAGGAGGGCCAACT
>NC_092212.1:90529590-90545897 GCF_043381705.1 Parasteatoda tepidariorum
AGTAAGTTCAGCTGTTCCTTTTTTTCCTCTAAATTTTTTCCTCAATCAAAGTTAGCACCCAACACAGTAATTGTGTTTCCTCTTAATATATTGTGTATAATGTGTGGTAGAACTCAAAGTACAGTAGCAAAAATATGACTTGTTGTCTTTATGAAATTTTATTGAGACAAGGTAAAAGTATAGATTACACACAATGGTTATATACGAGTTTCAGCGCCATATATTGGCGTTNAACAATATGCAAAGGGAAAGCACAAGGAATTTGTTTTCCAGATTTGAGGGGCAACAAAGTGTTACTTTTTTATTTAATAGTAAATTTGTGTATAATTTCATATTATATATCTATATAAAATATGGTATGTACACCTCAAATTTGTATTAATTTGAATTATGTGAAAGCTAAATGTTAAAAAAAAATTATTTAAGGCAATGAAAAAACAAAATACTACATGCCATTCTGAGTTTGAGCGCTGTTAATAGGGAAAAGTAAAATCCTCTTATGTTAAGAAAATGAGCAGTCAAGTTTTTTCCAATTTTTATTCATCAAAATTGAGAAGTTTATCTATTAATGACGGCATCACAAAGAAACACATTCCCTATTCATCATAAAACTTCACATTGTGCATCCCTCACAATTGTACCTTTTTTTTCCAGCAATACCGATCCAAAAAGTCAATTTTAAAACATTTCTAGCTGTCAGACTGAGGGGCCATGGGACATACAAAAACCCAGCAGTTTTAACTCCAACATTTACAAAATCCAAGTGTATTTGTTGCTCCNACAAACTGGGAAAAGCAAGGAATTTCAGTTCTTATTTTCGTCTTTTAAAAAATGGTACCCACTTAAAGCGTAATCTATGGGTTATTTAAGTAAGTTCAGCTGTTCCTTTTTTTCCTCGAAATTTTTCCCTCAGTTAAAGTTAGTATCGTTAACCCAACACAGTAATTGTGTTTCCTCTTAATATATTGTGTATAATATGTAGTAGGACTCAAAGTACAGTAAACAGTAGCAAAACATGACTTGTTGTCTTTATGAAATTTTATTGAGACAAGGTAAAAGTATAGATTACACACAATGGTTATATATGAGTTTCAGCGCCATCTATCGGCGTTAATGCGAATTGAGGAATATTAGTGACGGAACAATATGCAAAGGGAAAGCACAAGGAATTTGTTTTCCAGATTTGAGGGGCAACCCAGTGTTACTTTTTTATTTAATAGTAAATTTGTGTATAATTTCATATTATATATCTATATAAAATATGGTATGTACACCTCAAATTTGTATTAGTTTGAATTATGTGAAAGCTAAATGTTAAAAAAAAAATATTTAAAGCAACGAAAAAACAAAATACTACATGCCATTCTGAGTTTGAGCGCTGTTAATAGGGAAAAGTAAAATCCTCTTATGTTAAGAAAATGAGCAGTCAAGTTTTTACCAATTTTTATTCATCAAAATTTAGAAGTTTATCTATAAATAACGGCATCACAAAGAAACACATTCCCTTTTCATCATAAACTTCACATTGTGCATCTTCATAATAGTGCCTTTTTTTCCAGCAAGACAGATCCAATAAGTCAATTTTGTAACATTTCTAGCGGTCAGACTGAGGGGCCATGGGACATACCAAAACCCACCTGTCCTAACTCCAACATTTTCAAAATCCAAATCATTATTGTTTTGTTAATCGAATAAACATTTCCCAGGAAGGGGAGGAAAGAAAGACAGATGTAAACAAACAAGTTTTGTCTTCGGCAGACGCATCTTCCTTTATTCGTTCGAAATAAATATTCTGTGTTTAGCAGTATAGGCTAAATACCAAATATCTGTATGTTGCATCTCTAATTTAGTAGCAGCAATTGCTGTTTATTATTTAAAAAAAAATTTTTTTTAAATTATAATTTTACAGTGCAGAGCATAATCTCGTATCTCTTAACAATTTAAAAACTCCTTGAAAAAGTTTTTTACAATAACCGGACCCTATTTGCACAAATTCACAAAAGCCGGACCCTGGTTGAAAGAATGTGACTTAACGTTTATTTTATGTTCACAAATTACGAGTAATTTTTTTCACAATTTTACCAAAACGAACCTTTCACAAAATGTCTGGACAGACCCCTGATTATGCAGAAGCGTGCTTTTTACTTTGTTCTATTCAACGCTTTCACATTTCATTCTACCACACTCCGTTTCGGCTTACCGTCTGTCCGTAACGTGTGATAGTGTCAATCATTTTGCATGTTTTACATTATTTTTATCGTGATCGTGTTAAGTCTTTGAAAAGTTCTTAAAAGGTGCTTATTTTTTGCCGAAAGATTTGGCAACGCATCCTGTTAAAAAGTATTATAAATTGGTGAAATAAAGAAATTTTAAAAGCTAGGAAATGTGTATACCTTATAATAGCATGACAATATTTTTCAAAATAATAGAATTTTTTTTTAATTAAATATGTTTTTGCTAATTAATTGAAATTTTTAGCATCAGATCAGCTAAATTATTGCACTAAGTATAGAAGTTCTGACATTAACAATTTACCTAAGTGTTTTTAATTTTGTGTTAAAAAGCAACTTGTTTTGTGTATTTATATTGAAACTTATGTCTTTTAGTAAGTGGAACCTTGAGTAACACATTAAAGTACTGAGTTGAAGATTGTGACCCAAACAGTGGGGATACAGATGATGAAGAAGGCTATGAATATGCAGTGAGTATTCTTACTTATCTTGGTCAAGGAATGGCTCAAAGAATTCTATTACAATTGTGTGTATTCCTTTTTGCTGCAATGATGGTGTGTGTATTCATTTTCTATGGGAGTGTCTGAACTAACAATATATATATCTATGCACATAAGTTAAAAATGTAGTGGAAATATGTAAAATATTAAAGATTAATGAAAAGAGAGGAAAAAATATTAGAATAAATTTAAAAACAATTTTTTTTTTAAATCTAAATTCTAAAGGAATGAATTGGTTAAGAGACTTTTAATATTGAATAAGCATTTTTATTCTGAAATTTACGCCTGATTAATTCAAAGGATTATGAAACAAACATAGTAAAAAAAATGTGAACAATCGCAAATATGAGAATTAATTTTCAAGCAATTAATAATTTTAACTTTAAGCAATTTAAATAATTAAAATAACAGCATACCAAAAAGTGCTTTGGTAATATATTAAAATTTTGAATTAAATAAGTATATTTAAGTTTTGAAATGTAATAAACTTTAAAAAATAAATTACATTGAATTGGGAGAACACCTTTACAATGAGTGTACTACAAAAAATTCTTTAAATCAAATAATCCCCCCTCCCCAGATTCAAGTGTAGAAGAAAAAAAACTTCTTTCAAACTTTAGTATTTTTCGAAATATAATAAATTAAAAATGCTTTTTCGTTCATATTTGTAAAAGGCACCAGGCTTAAATTTGCAACCAATCACTTAAATGGTTGTCCTATGTTTTTTTAATTTGTTTTTTCTTCTCTGCTAGAACTTAATGTTATTATAAATCTATTCTCTGGATTGTGACATTTTTAAAGATAGTTTTAAGTGTTAATGAAGTTTTTATTGTTTGGAGATTATCATATTTAAATTATAATTTTTTAAATTATAATTTTCCATTCACTGTACAAAAAATAATTTACTGGTAATAAACTTATTTCAATTTTACCCATTTAATTTTATGTTTATTTAAATACAAGTGGTTTTAAAACACATTAAATATAAATTTAGTGTATTATAATGAAGTGTTTGTTCTGAGTCATTTTTTTTAAAATTTTTTTCATTAAAATAATCTGATCTAAACTACTTTACATTTCACCAGATATGTAATTGACAGTCTTTAAAATCCAGTAAAATGTTGAGCTACGGTTCAATGTCCTTGTATTTTGTATCATTTTGAAGGAAATTTGTTGTCATTTATGAATTCAAAAGTTATTTTTTGGATTTATGCATGATTATAGTAAAATCTATCATAAATGGAGAGCATTCATGATTTCGACTTATTCTATAAAAAAAAATGTCCATTTTAAAGAAGAACAAGTTATTAAAAATATTACGATTCTACGCATAGTTTGATTTATATTGTAAAATTGTTCCTGATGTGCTAATTATGAAGTGATTTCTGTCAAAAAAAAGTTTCTTGTTTTTCAAGTCAAAATTATCTGAAGTATTTATTTGCCCCCTTTGTTATAATTTTTCTTTTAAGTTTATTTCATTCATTACTACCTTTAACTTTANGTCCTCTTTGTAACAATTTTCCTTTTAAGTTTATTTTATTCATTACGCAAAAAACCTTTTAACTTAATAACTGGTTTTTGCAATAAAGTCTATTAGTACAATCCTGTTATGTAATATTTTTGAAGAAAAAAAAATTTAACAATTTTAAATTTTCTTATATAACAGAGAGGACAAAAACTAAATGTCCCCTCAGTTACACGAAATTGAGAGGTTGACCATTAAAAATTGACTTTAGGAATATAAACAAGTGCTAATGCATCATAAGTCAACTGGTTTAAACCAATTCTTCCACTATTAATGCACACTTTTTATACAAAACTGTGCCATTATTTTTGATAGTGTGTTTAGTTTATAGTTAAAAGTTTCATAAGTGAGTTATCAATATGGGAAAACAGCTGCAGAAGGAATGAGAGAATATAGAACTAGAATGTTCCAAAGAAAAAAAAAGATATTTGTAAGAAGAAAGATAAAGAATATAAAACGAGAATTTATGATAACAAAAGTATTCTGACTGAGAAATAGATAAATTGAAAGAAAAAAAAAGACATTAGCTTTTTTTTATCAAAAACTCCGATTCTCTAAAAGTTTAAGTTTTTTTTCTATAAATATTCCGCATTTTCTGAAAATTCAGTCATTGAAATAAAATAATTATATTTATTTCCGATTTTCAAGGATAAATAGAAAATTCAAACTACGTCGTAGCTGCTAACCCTTCCGCATTTTATTTCAACTATTTTCTCCGCTTTTAACGCGCAGAAAATTAGATTTTCCGTATTTTTGCCCGCCGGCCAGACAGCTCGTGTTTTCGTAATTCAGACGTCGCTCCTTCCTGTTTGCTGGCGGGAAAGCAAGCGAAATAATAAGAAAATAGCTGTGGATTTGCGGTGAAAATATTTATTTGTTCATTCAATTAATCAAATTTTTATTTATTACGGCTGAGCAAAAACAATACAAACAAACCTTTTTGAAATCCCAAGTCCAGAATCTGCCAATATCTCGATTCTTATTTACGCGATTTTGATATCGAACATCGATTTTCGCAATTACTTGATTTGAAAGTTGCGCATTGCAATTCTTATTTACAAGATTTAAAAATCTAATATCGCAATTAGTATTTTAGCTTTTTTAAAACCCTATGTAGCGATTCGTATTCACGCGAGTTTAAAATCCAATATCTTGATTCGTTTATGCGGTTGTAATATCAAGCATCGATTTTCGTATTTATACGTGATTATTATACATCATGATTCGTATTTACGCAATCTAAAAAATAACCAACCTAATTTGTATTTTCAATTTTCTTTAAAAATTCGATATAGAGTTTCACGTGATTTAAAAGCCACATATCGGAATTCATATTCTCTCAAACATGCATGTGATTCATATTCATACAATTTTAAAATTAATCATCTTGATTTATAATCACATGGTTTAAAAATCGCTCTTTTTTTTCTTTACAAATTTTTGAAAATCGTAGCTTCTGCTAAATATATATACATTCTTGGATTTCCTCTTTTTTACTTTCTGACTACTCTCATCCCTGCTTTGAGGAGAATCTTAATCTCTAAAGATTAGTGGCAATGTTCAAACCTTTTCCTACGTTATCAAATAGCTACATTACTTTTTTTTTGTGTCGCTTCCCTTACGAAAATTTTGGGTGAACTATTAGCAATAATTTGCAACAAAACGTTTTGCAGCAAAATTCAAACTTGGGTTTCGATCACAATTTTAACCAAAAGTAAATTTTGCTTAAACTTTTTAAAATTTTTTTGCTGAGCGAAATAGGACAAATTTAGTAAAAAATTGTTGCCAGCCAGTGACAGTTTTTATAGGGGCCACTTTTTCAAAAATTGGAAATTTAAAACTGTTAAAATAGCTATCTACATTAGTTATGTAAAGCATTTTTCAAAATATTATATGCACTGCACGATTAATTTCTAAAATGCTTAAAAAAATTTCTATACCTTTTTAATTAATTTTGTTAAAAATTTAAGCATAGTATAAATAACGTTTTCATCTCATAAAATTTAGGGCTTAATCTTTTTAATCCAGTAATGCTAGATACAGTTTGTGTTAGTTTAGAATCGTAAAGTTTATTAGACGCTAAACAAAACTGATATTATTGGGATTAATTTAGCGCACTATGTTTCATTACATGACTTTTTTACCATCCATAAATTAAAATTTGATGAATTTAACGAAATTCAATTCCCCTAAAATGCTGATCTAGTGTAAAATAAAATTGTTCAGAGTTTCATTATTCAAAAGAGAAAAAAATATTAAAAATGATTAAAAAAAATTAGTGAAAAATACAAAACGAAAAAAAATAACTCTTCATTCTTAAAACAAAACTTAAAAGTCAAAAATTTTCGAAAAAAAACGAAGAAAGATGGAGTTTGTAATAAAAACAACAAGAAAAAACAATTATAAATGCGCCTGAATAAAATCGCCGTCAAAAACAATCATTTAGAATTTAATTTTAATAAAAAAATCGCTTTTTTTAATTCTTAAACGAAACCTTCATCACTGTAAATCTTGGTTTTTAGATTAAAAAATTTTTTTTTCGTCAATGAAACCTTATTTGGTAATTTTGTAACATCCAAGAATGAACTAATTCTTCGGAGACCAGGATAGCCTGGTTGGTAGAGCTTTGGGACCATGTTTAAGTGGCCGCGAGTTTGATCCTCGCCAGCCGAAGACTCGCCGTTTAGTAAATGGTGGCTGGTGCATGTTTTCTCGGTTCGGTCACAAAATCCTCCATGTTTCCATAACAAATCAAACTTCTGGGGGTAATGAATTGCAGCTAGATTATTCTCTGGTTCAGGCCAAAGCTATGATCTGTGGTTGAATGAATGAATGGGTTCACCCTTTAAACGGGCTGCGACGTGTGTGTGTCTGAAATAGAATTTTTGGCCATTGAAGGCGCCACTGAAAAACAAACGCACCCTCTGCTTTAAAATTCGCTTGGTTTCACCCAGCAGGCTTGCTGGTATGGGCAAGTGGAATTAGAAGCAACAACAATACAGGCAATGAAATTTTCTGTGAAAATAGTATCGTTCTTGCGTAATAAATGAAGTCGAAATCAATGATTTTGGAGCACATGATGCAAATTTGGCTGGAAAACGTTGCGTCAGGTGGCGAGTGGCAGCAATTGTTTAATATCCATATATTTAGTCTCCATGCAGCCAGTGTCCACTATTCATTAATATCTATACTTAGGAGGGCCAACTTTAGAAAGAATAGGGTATTGTAAGAATAGTGTAATACAGTGTAGTAATAAAATGTTTCTTCGAACAAAGAAGTAATAGTGTTCACATATTCATATGCGTCGTAAATGTATTATTATTTTAAAAGTCTGATATTTTATTCATTTCTTATTTATTATTTTGAATTTTATAGGCCAGGATGTTGTCTCTATGAAGGTGAATAGTATTGTGTGATTCATCATAGCTCTGGTAAGAATTGTATTCTGGTGCTTCAATAAATTTTTAGGCCGTTCAATAAATATACGAAGAGCACCTAAAGTCTGAAAGTTATTTGGGATTTGCTCATTCTTTCGGGCAAAGTGGGTGGGAGGTTATGAGCGATGTCTGATTTTAAAAAAATGGAAAAAAATTCATACTCAAACTTACTAATATATCATAATTAACTAATGTTTTGAATATTTCAAACGCATTTTGTATACAAATAACATTTAACTTTGGTTCAAAGTTACAAATAAGCCCTCTGATAGTTTGGTTTCTAGAGTCTTCAAATTTCTGATACAATCCCTAGATATAATCATTGTTGACATGATGAGTGATGGAGAGACTGTCTAGGACTTGCTGATGCGACATGATCTTCTGGACTTGGTCTAGGGCTCTAGACCAAGGGGATAAGCAACAACAACAACGTCAAACGAAATTTTTGAGCTATTCAAAAAGAACAAAAAGGGCTGTGTGATTTGTTTATGTTTTTCTGACAATGGGAAGAGAAAGGTTAAAAGCAGTACAAAAANGACCAAGGGAATAAGCAACAACAACAACTATGCAACAACAACAACTAGAACAGTACAAAAAACTAAAATTTCTTCTACTTTTTGTTGGGATGAGAGTAATTACAATGGGCTTACGAAGTAGAATTCGAAGTAGTAGAAGTAGTAGACACAAAGAAAAATTCTAAACAGTCCTTGCCTATATCTATTCAAATGCCGTGGCAAAACAAAATGAGCAAAATTTGAAAGATTAAAATTCTGACTGTAAAATTTTATCACATTAACTTGAAATCAAGATTTCCTACTGTGCACTATCATTAGGAGGAAGCATTACACTCTTCTCAGTCAAAGATTGTTGTTTAATCTTCCTTGGTTAACTTGATAACAAATTTATTTATTTATTTTGCGCTCTATCTATTGTGTGACTTTGAGGAGAACTACAGACTAAAAGTCTGCGGTTGTCTGCTTCTATTGTAAGCAAGCAGGAGCACATTTTTAATGGGGGTGTTAATTAATTTTATACTGGAAAAACCTGGGAAAGTCAGTGAAANATTATATTTGTTTATTCGAAAGAAGAAAAACGAAACCTTGTATTTTTGTTCTGCACTGTACAGATTTGAAGTTGGGCAACCAGATGACCAAAATTTTAAACTTAATATTAATTGAATAAGGTATCATTTCCAAGGCAAAAAATTGAAGATTTAGAAATAATGAGTTATACCTTAATATCAGTTTTCATTAAGTTACAGACTGTTAAATGAAGGGCAATAACATTTGAAATTTTTAACTGTGGTAAGTGAATCTCTAACAAAGTACAGTTTTTTTTTAAAAAAAATTCACACTAATAATAGAAAATGGAAGAAATAATAATTAAAGTGAACTGTAACAAAATAGGTTATTAACAGGCACAAATGTGTAGAAACATTTCACACTTTGATTTACAAAAAAAAATTCTCATGCACTTATGATATTTTATGTGCGATACCAGGATGCATAATTAATCATACTGCGCAACTAAGATTTAACAAAATGATATTATTATTCTGCTTAAAGCAAGAGTTTGATAATAATAAGTATTTTTATTGTAAATTAATAATTGTTTTTACATCAGACACCACTGCTTTTCTTTTTATTACATTTGTTTTTATTTATTTCTCCTTCTTATTTTTCTTTTTCTTCCTGAAACGAAATATGAATAGAAACCATCTAAATATTCCTTTTAGTTTAATTTACAATAATGTATTTTACCTCAGTAACCTAATAAAAATTGTTTAACTATGCTGCGCTTTAAGTTATAATATAAATAACTTAAAATTGATCAAGAAGTTTTTATATATATTTTTTATTTTAATTTAATTTGTTACTTTCTTCGAGGTAAACAGCTCAGTTTTTTTTTTCAGAAACAATTTAAATTTATTTAGAGCATTTTAAATCAATCATTTTACTTAGAGCTTGAAAAATGTATGTAGTATTTAAAGAACAATTTCAGCGACAATTTCTTTATTCCAGGATCTTTAAAGTTAATAAATTTCCAGAAATATTGCTTAAATATGAGTTTCATTTACATTGTTGTTAATACACTTTGCGCAATTAAATTTAGTGATTTTTCAACTAACTTTTACAAGATGGAAAATTGTATGATACACATTGATCCATCCATTCCAACAGGAGATAGAAGGCAATTTAAATTTTATTTTGGGTCACTGTCTTTGCTATTTGATGCATTTTGTGCATAAACTACAAAACTAACACTTTAAAACATTTTTTATTCGTTAAAAATAATATATTCTACAAGCTAAACATATTATTTTCTTCACATCTATTCAAGATGATATATTAAAAAAATAACCTTTTAAATGAAATACTTTATAATATTGACACTTTTCTTGTACCCACCTGCACTTTATGGGAAAAGAAAACACGCTGACCTGGAAGTTTTAAGATTCTTACTGGAAAACCAGGAAATTTTGAAACCTGATTTGTGTGGCCACCCTGTTTTTAGCTCATTATCAAAAAGTTCAAGTTCTGTTTTACTTATTTCAAAATAATTTAACAAAAAAAAACTTTATTTTTAAAAAAATATATTTCGATAAATTTCATTCTTTGCACTATATGCCATAAACTGAATTGGTGTTTTTAAAACATATTATTTTTTTAAAAACACAGTTCTATCCTATTTTGTTAATTGTGTATGTTTTTTTTCCGTAACAGATTGATGCTATGAAAAAAACAGAAAGAGGAACAAGAAATGGAATTAGAGGTTTGTTGTGAAAAATTTTAATTGATTTTGTCAAATATTTAGTCTTTTAATTTGTTAAGATTAATTGAAAGATTTTATTTCAATATATTGATAATAAATTTAGAGTATGTTATTGGTTGAACAATTAAATTTATGCTAATTTAGATACAAGAAAAGGAACTGAATGAAAAGCATGTGGAATTGAATGAGTTAAAGAAAGAAGAGTCTCAGATGGAAGGCAAACTCAATTCAAACAAAACTCAACTTGATGTATTAACTTCCTTTTTACAAAGTAGCACCCTTCAGATAAGTCAAGTAAATACTTTTATATTACTTAATATTGTTTATTAAATTGTAGCTTATTTTTAAAAACACTTGTAATTATAAAAGACAAATAATCCACTTTAATGTGTTAACAGTAGTAAATTAAAAACAATGCATTATTTTTGTAAATTGAGATATGAGCTACTTGCTAAAAAAAACTTGGCAGCTTAAAATATTTACAACTTAATTCGTTTTAGTAGATTTTTTGTTGAAAACAATTAAAGTTGCCTTGTTTGAGTATTTTTTAGAAGAAAACCTTAATATGTGAGAAAAAAATACTGTGAAAGAGAATGAAAATTAATTGTATCTAACATTTTAAAATAGTTTTGGAAAGGGGTAAATCCATACAGAGTTATTCATATCTATCACATCGATTATAATGCATCAATATTTCTCGATCAATTAATGTCTATCTTCACTACTGGTGTATAAGTAGAGCCCCTGATTTTTGTAAAATTTTAGGGGTTCAAAAATTTGATCTATACATTTTGATACATGATATTTTAATTATTCTACTCTTGTGTGTTTCTTTAAAAGACAACGCCTTAGAGCGTCCCTTTTATTAATAAGTACTGGTCACATGACTTAGACCTTAGTCATATTTTGTTAGTTCTGATGGTTGTTACATTTGTGTTTGGTGCAATATGACCAATTATAATTCTTCTCTCATTAAGCTTTACATATATTGTAATCCATAAAAAAAAATAGTTGGTATTATCTCCTATATGGGCTTTTATTTTGTTTTAGAAAAATTTTTACTTTCTCTTTTACTAAATGCATTGTATCATATTTCATACTTTCAATTATCTGTGTTACTTTCATAAGTAAAAAGGGAAAATTTTCTTGTAGAGCATGATTAAAAATATACACTAAGTGCAAGGGCAGAAATTCTGTAATGAGACTGGGCTTTTCAGCTTTATTCGATGTTCACTCTTTTTTTCATACTCAAAAGGTAGTTTTCAAATATTTACTGTAATCAACTTGAAGAAAATAATGAATGAAATGTAAAGTATTCGATATACTATTCCACAAATTTGCGAAGAGTGCCTGACTGCATCAGAGATGTAAAAAAAATGCGTTTTGCTTCAAAAAGTTAGTTTTCAGTTCATGCATCATTTAATCCCTCTTCTAGAAACAAAAATGAGTTATATTTCTCAGAAAAAATTTGTTTATACAATGATATTTATTAAATTTTTGTTATTGTTGTCATTTGTTATTGAATTGGCAGATGTTAAATTAGTTAGATTATATAAGTCTAAATTTNCTTGATAAATTTATTAAATTACTATTATTTATATGTTTCGCATTTAATAAGGAAAGAATTTAGGACAATATAGTAACGCTTTATTTTTTCCAAATATGATATTTTTCCTGTTTCTGTTAACTGCTTCGAAAGATACTTTCAACATGTGTCCCACAGTTCTATTCACTGACAATAAATATCGAATATATCCTTTTACCTACACAGAAAACGGCAACGTTACATCGAACCTTGAAAACTTACATGATTAGCCCATTGATAAAGGGATTTTAATCCGTGACCCATTTACAATGATGACTTAACTTTCTGGTCGGGGCAAGTCGGGAGTAGAACCCACACAGACCAGTCATTGAACACCTTATTGGGACGGTAATTTTTTTTCCGATTCGCCAACGTGATTCCTAATTGATAATTTTATATTGTCATTTCATACCGTCATTGAACATATTTTGGATTTACGACTTCCAATGTTCAACTACGTAGCTTTGTAACTTTGAACCCAATCCAGAAGACAAGGGAACTCTCGTAGAGAACTCTTTGATGGAACTGACTCTCGTTTGCGTTCGATGGAGAGGAAGACCACAAGAACCTCTCACTGTTAGCCTGGCCGCAAGAGGACTCAAATGCATGATCCGTCTACTACTGAGGATATTACTCGTCAGCAGTTGTTTGTGCTAGTGGACTGTGGTCATTGGAATGCGATTGACTAATTATCCCACTCAAACGTTGCTAATTAATTTCGTGTATAATTAATTGTTCGTTACTATGAGGTTATAATTTCTTAACTGAAAAGAGCACAAGAGTTTGTTCTTCAAAAAAAAATAAGATAAATGTGTTCGAATTCAGAAATTGATCTTAATCGCTTTTCGAAAAAGAAAAAAAACCGTATTCCAAATTTTTTACAAAAATTGAAGTATTTAGGACGTTTTTGTTCTTTATATATTCCTTTCAGGCTGTAATGAGAAAATAAACAAATTTAAGTTTGAACCTTGATGTAAGTATAAATTGCATTTTCTAATTCTTTTCTAAATAACGTGGTTCAAGAAAATATTTAACTACATTAGATAATAATTAGGAGACCGCAATGTTAACATGCGACACTGAAATCCCATTAACTCAAATGGACTTAGGTATAGAGGTCAATTTGTTTGTTTTTTCTAGGTCGTAATTTAGCTAAAACTTTTCTATCATACTTTTTTGGTGGGAAAATTAAGGACATTTTTGTCGGATTACTAACACTAAATATTTCTTACAACTCTTGGAATTCCAAATTCAATCTCTTATTTTTTAGGACGAAAGTTACTTGAAACTTGTTTTTCAAAACTTTTTTCTCTTATGCTAGCTAACGATTTTCTAAAATGAGCTAAGCGTTTGGTCGTGAACATTTTGAGAACTTAAGGTTTGACAAAAGTTACTTTTGGTCGTTTCTTTTAATTAACGAAGGTTGAGCCGAATTTTTTTGTTAGGCTAACAAATTCATGCAGTAGGCTAGCGTTTGGGGGTGAAATTTAAACTTAAAATTAGGTCAGAAATTTGCAAAAGTTCGGTGTCGTTAAAATTTTTTAATGGTAAAACTAACAAAAGTTTATTCCTCTGACATAGTTCTAACTTTTTCAGGGTGCCCACCCACCTGGAAAACCTAGAATTATCCAGGAATTATTTTTATACTGAAAAAAGAACGTGGAAAAGTCAGCAAAATTTGGATAAAAACCTGGAAAAATCAGGAAATTTTAAATAAAAGCTGGAATTTCTTTCTTAATTTGAATTACTTTACCATCTGTTATATCCACTTTATTTCGACTGAAATTTATAGTCAAACAGTTGAAATATCATCAACTTAGTGATACTTAGCTAGCATTAAATTTCTTTCCATCATTACCCCGCTAAACTAGAATGCTATATGAAACTCTCTCATGTTGCTAAATGATTGACGAAATCTTTGACCTCTTATTAGAGGTCAAAGATACTCTCTAAGAGATTATAGGACTAAGCAGTTTAGGAATAGTAATCAAGGTGGAAGAAGGGTTTAGGATATATTTAAATAAGTATAACATAATGAAGTACAATAAGGATGAAGATTCTCTTTTTAAATTAATTAAAAAAAATTTTCAACCATCTTTGAATTAAATGCCTTTTAATATTCAAAATTATGAATAAACAAAATACATAGCATTTCAAGTATGTTTAATGTCAACCATAACTGTAAAATATTGCAGTTGTTCTATTTTGATGACTATAAAAAATTCCTAAAATTCCTTATGTGGAAAATATTTAGTACATTATGCAACAATTATCATGAAATTTGTATTTCATAAAACATACCGGGTTTTTTTTCCTATCAATGTTGACAGCTATGTAAAGAAAAGAAATCTCATCGTTTCCCCCTTCCAACAAGATAGTCTAAAATTTATCTTCTCTCATGTTAGAAAAGCAAAAAGACATAAAAACAAATCTTAAATGTTGAATTCTAATTTGATCAATCAAGCAAAAAACAATTCTTAAATGTTGTTCTAATTTAACTAAAAAAATAGAACATTGATTCTTGGTAATCAATTTAATTTTAGAATGAAACATAAAGTTTCAGTAATGTATAATTTTTAATTTAATACTCTTATCTAAATGTTACAAGGTTTCCCACTTTGTAGGGACAACAAGGAAAACCTGGAAAATACAGGGAATTTAAAAATTACCTGAAATAATAGGAAAAAATGCAGTGGGATTTTTATTTTTTCTTCACTAGCTGGGAAAAGCAAGGAATTTTAGTTCTTATTTTCGTCTTTTTCAAAATGCTGCCCACTTAAAGTGTAATCCATGGGTGTATGTTCAACTGTTTCTTTTTTTGCTCTAAATTTTTCCCTCAATTAAAGTTAGTATAGTTAACCCAACACAGTAATTGTGTTTCCTCTTAATATATTGTGTATAATATGAAAGCACAAGGAATTTGTTTTCCAAATTTGAGGGGTAATCCTGTGTTATTTTTTTGTTTAATAGTAAATTTATGCATAATTTCATATTATATATCTATATAAAATATGGTATGTACACCTCAAATTTGTACTACTTTGAATTCTGTAAACGCTAATTGTTAAAAAAAAATTTTTAGAGCAATGAAAAAACAAAATATTATATGCCATTCTGAGTTTGAGCCCTGTTAATAGGAAAGAGTAAAGTCCTCTTTTGTTAAGAAAATTAGCGGTTAAGTTTTTACCAATTTTTATTCATCAAAATTGAGAAGTTTATCTATTAATGACGGCATCACAAAGAAACACATTCCCTATTCATCATAAAACTTCACATTGTGCATCCCTCACAATCGTACCTTTTTTTTCAGCAATACGGATCCAAAAAGTCAATTTTAAAACATTTCTAGCTGTCAGACTGAGGGGCCATGGGACATACAAAAACCCACCAGTTCTAACTCCAACATTTACAAAATCCAAGTGTATTTGTTGCTCCTAACCCACACTTAGAAAATCCATTATTGGCGAGTTATTGCGAAATGATTCTGCTAAAAATAAAACCACAACTAATATTAAATTAAAAATAATCTGGCTTGAAAATTAATCACCGAAAATTTCCTTCTGAATTTAACCCTGTAACCAAAACATTTTTGTGGTTAATAAAGAAATAAAGCAGCTTAAAAAAAGTAGGATAAAAAGAGCTTTTGATATTCATTTTGTCGGGACATCGAATTATAAATAGTTATACGCTTGCATTGCACAGAGTTACATTTAGTGCTATAAGAAAATGTTAAAAGTATTTGTATTCGCTTTGAATGAAACTGGATAAAAAATTAAACAGTTGATTTAATTTGTTTAGAACGAGATTTGGAATGATTAAACATGGTGCGTAGTGGTTTTTAAAAAGTACTTAGGTGCTTATTTTCGATTTTTAAAAGCCCTTAAAAGTCATTGGGTGTTTTTAAAAAGTGCTTAATGTTCCCTTTTCGAAAATAAGGTTTTAATTCGTTATTATGTATATTTTCGCCATGCATTATGCAAAAGCGTGCTTTTTCACTTTGTTCTATTCAGCGCTTTCACATTTCATTCGACCACACTACGTTTTGGCGTACCATCGGTCCGTAACGTGTGATAACGCCAATCATTTTACATGTCTTACATTATTTTATCATGATCGTGTAAAGTCTTTGAAAATTATTTTGCATTTTTTTAAATTTATATAGCGCTTAAAAATATTTTTTAGTGCTTAAAAAGTACTTAAAAGGTGCTTATTTTTTGTTGAAAAATTTGGCTACGCACACAGTTAAAAAGTATTATA
>NC_092212.1:90546397-90566987 GCF_043381705.1 Parasteatoda tepidariorum
ATACATCTCTGATGCAGTCAGGCACTTCTCGCAAATTTGTGGAATAGTAAAATAATTATATTGAATACTTTACAGTTCATTCATTATTTTCTTCAAGTTGATTACAGTAAACACTTGAAAACTACCTTTTGAATATGAAAAAAAGAGTGAACATCGAATAAAGCTGAAAAGCCCAGTCTCATAACAGAATTTCTGCCCTTGCACTTAGTGCATATTTTTAATTATGCTCTGCAAGAAAATGTTCCCCTTTTGCTTATGAAAGTTACACAGATAATTGAATGTATGAAATATGATAGAATGCATTTAGTGAAAGAGAAAGTAAAAATTTTGCTAAAACAAAATAAAAGCCCATATAGGAGATAATACCAACTATTTTTTTATGGATTACAATATATGTAAAGCTTAATGACAGAAGAATTATAATTGGTCATAAAGCACCAAACACAAATGTAACAACCATCAGAACTAACTAAATATGACTAAGGTCTAAGTCACGTGACCAGTACTTATTAATAAAAGGGACGCTCTAAGGCGTTATCTTTTAAAGAAACACACAAGAGTAGAATAATTAAAATACCATATATCAAAATGTATATATCAAATTTTTGAACCCCTAAAAGTTTACAAAAATCAGGGGCTCTACTTATACACCAGTAGTGAAGATAGACATTAATTGATCGAGAAATATTGATGCATTATAATCGATGTGATAGATATGAATAACTCTGTATGGATTTACCCCTTTCAAAAACTATTTTAATATGTTAGATACAATTAATTTTCATTCTCTTTCATAGTATTTTTTTCTCACATATTAAGGTTTTCTTCTAAAAAACAATTCTTATGACCAGAAAAAAACATGAAAAACATAAGAAATCAAATTTTTTTTCAAGAGTATTTCAAAAAATAAAACATAATGAAAATCATTTTTAAAATATGCCATAAATCTAGAACTTTTAAGATTCATGGACATATGTATTGGAATCACTAAGTTAGCAAGTCCCACTCACTCTGTAACGGTTTGAATGGAAAATTTTGAAGACTTGATTTATTTAAATGTATTTTAAATTTTAACAGCTTTTATCTTCGGTTTCTTCTTCCGTTAACGACGTATACTCCCAGCATACCAGAAATTTGCTATCTTGTAAAAAAAAAAGGGATTGCCTTTAACACTTAGATGTTTGATAATTATTTTTAAAAATTTTATAGTTTAAAATTGGAACAGAAATGTAAGCATTGTATTTAATATATGAAATTAGAATTTCTTTTTATATATGAAAATAAATTACGATAATTAAAACTTACATGGACCTTTATGATGTGAATAAAAGATAAACAAAATAAATGTTTCTAAGTGATAAACAATCTAACCAAAACTAAAGGCAAACTTACAGTTGGTTAAATATAGGTTATGTCATCATTAGGTGCAGAAAAGCCATTCAAAGTCGGATACATTTCGGAAATCACCAAATGAAACCGCATTATCAATATCCTTGATAGCTTGACTCATTAACTTATGTTGCTCTTGTGTTTGGTCAATTTTAATTTTAATCTAGAAGAAAATTAACACGGAAAGTTAAGTAATTGTCTTCAATAAAAAATTAAGTATTTTAAGATATCAAGTTCGTCATTAAGTAGTTGAGTGAATTATCACTTTAACAGACAGACAAAAATTAAATTACTTATCCATATCCTTGATAGCTTCACTCATTAACCTGCGCCGTATTGTATTTGGTCTAGTATTTGATCAATTTTAATTTTGATCTGGGCAAAAATACGCAAACAAGGCAACTTTAATTGTTTTTAACAAAAAATCTACTAAAACGAATTAAGTTGTAAATATTTTAAGCTGCCAAGTTTTTTTAGCAAGTAGCTCATATCTCAACTTACAAAAACATAATAATGCAGCAGAGGAAATAATTGAAAAGCATAACGTAGGAATATGATAGAACAATTTTCGTGAATAATCACTTTAGCAAATACACGAAAAAATAAATTGCTTACATAAGCTTGAAATTTATTTTGAAAAAGAAAATTAAATGGAAAAAGGATGAAATAAGGCTGTGTTTATATCGTTTTTTTTCCTTCACAAAAAGCAAACTATAAAATGAGCTTTAAATTTATTTAAAAAAAAAATAAATAAATAACAAATAATTAGAGACAAGTAAAAAAGATTCATTGTGTTTTTTACAGTGGATAAATTTTAGTGCTTCAAACTCAATCTTCGAATCAAATAAGCAAAATGAAATGGAGAAAATATATGTGTTCGATTAAGCGAGAATGATACATTTGTGTTTTAATGCATTGTTTTTAATTTACTACTGTTATCACATTAAAGTGGATTATTTGTCTTTTATAATTACAAGTGTTTTTAAAAATAAGCTAAAATTTAATAAGCAATATTAAGTAATATAAAATTATTTACTTGGCTTATCTAAAGGGTGCTACTTTGTAAAGAAGAAATCAAGTTGAGTTTTGCTTGAATTGAGTTTGCTTTTAATTGCTCAAACAATAACATACTCTAATTATTATCAATATATTGAAATAATATCATTTAATTAATCTTAACAAATTAAAAGACTAAATATTTGACAAAATCAATTAAAATTTTTCATAACAAACCTCTAATTCCATTTCTTGTTCCTCTTTCTGTTTTTTTCATTGCATCAATCTGTTAAGGAAAAAAAACATATACAGTTAAAAAAATAGGATAGAACTGTGTTTTTTTTAAAAATAATATGTTTTAAAAATACCAAAACGGTTTATGGCATATAGTGCAAAGAATAAAATGTATCGAAATATATTTAAAAGAATAAATAAAGTTTTTTTTGTTAAAGTATTTTGAAATAAGTAAAAACAGAACTTGAACTTTTTGACAATGGGCTAAAAACAAGGTGGCCACTCAAATCAGGTTTCAAATTACCCTGATTTTTCCAGGTTTTCCAGTAAGAATATTAAAACTTCCAGGTCACCGTGTTTTCTTTTCTCATAAAGTGCAAGTGGGTACAAGAAAAGTGTCAATATTATACAGTATTTTATTTAAATGTTATTTTTTTAATATAACATCTTGAATAGATGTGAAGAAAATAATATGTTAAGCTTGTAAAATATATTACTTTCAAAGACAGTGACCCAAAATAAAATTTAAATTGCCTTCTATCTCCTGTTGGAATGGATGGATCAATGTGTATCATACAATTTTCCATCTTGTAAAAGTTAGTTGAAAAATCACTAAATTTAATTGCGCAAAGTGCATTAGCAACAATGTAAATGGAACTCATATTTAAGCAATAATTCCGGAAATTTATTAACTTTAAAGATCCTGGAATAAAGAAATTGTCGCTGAAATTCTTTTCTTTAAATACTACATACATTTTTCAAGCTCTAAGTAAAATGATTGATTTAAAATGTTCTAAATAAATTTAAATTGTTTCTCAAAAAATAAAAACTGAGCTGTTTACCTCGAAGAAAGAAACAAATTAAAATAAAATAAAAAATATATATAAAAACTTCTTGATCAATTTTAAGTTATTTATATTATAACTTAAAGCACAGCATAGTTAAACAAATTTTATTAGGTTACTGAGGTGAAATACATTATTGTAAATTAACCTAAAAGGAATATTTAGATGGTTTCTATTCATATTTCATTTCATGAAGAAAAAGAAAAATAAGAAGGGGAAATAAATAAAAACAAATGTAATTAAAAGAAAAGCAGTGGTGTCTGAGGTAAAAACAATTAATTATTAATTTGCAATAAAAATACTTATTATTATCAAACTCTTGCTTTGAACAGAGTAATAATATAATTTTGCTAAATCCTAGTTGCGCAGCATGATTAATTATGCATCCTGGTAACAGCACGTAAAATATTATAAGTGCATGAGAATTTTTTTTTTGTAAATCAAAGTGTGAAAAGTTTCTACACATTTGTACCTGTTAATAACCTGTTTTGTTACATTTCACTTTAATTATTATTTCTTCCATTTTCTATTATTAGTGTGAATTTTTTTTAAAAAAACTGTACTTTGTTAGAGATTCACTTACCACAGTTAAAAATTTCAAATGATATTGCCCTTCATTTAATAGTCTGCAACTTAATGAAAACTGATATTAAGGTATAACTCATTATTTCTAAATCTTCAATTTTTTACCTTGGAAATGATACCTTATTCAATTAATATTAAGATTAAAATTTTGGTCATCTGGTTGCCCAACTTCAAATCTGTACAGTGCAGAACAAAAATAGAAGGTTTCGTTTTCCTTCTTTCGAATAAACAAATATAATTAGTCAAAATTTCTATTCTAAGTTTATACATCATTAAACATGTTTTTCATACATTCCTTGGTTTTTGCCAGCTTTTCAGGGTAAAAGGAGAAACAGTTTAGGAAATATCTCTGGAATGTAAGCAACATATACCAACTTTCAACATTGTGATTAGTACACAGTTCGAATTTTTAAACAAAAATCAAATATTTACCAACAAAAACATTTAATGTTAACATCTAGTTGGTTCATAAAAGAATCTTTTTCTTTTCAATAAAACATTCTATGAAAGGTTAAAAGAAAATTCAGAAAATTAGCATCAATGCAACAATTGTAATGATTTTGCTATTAGCGATTCAAGAAAAAGGTGATTGGTTGGCTTTACCGAGAAAAAATAATTCATTGGATGAGAAGACAAAAGCTTTCAGAAAATAAAATCTATTATTAAATCATAACCAATTACTTTTTCGAAAGTTAAAAACACTAAAACATTTTGTTAAAAGAAAAAAATATCCCCAAAGCATTGGAACAAACTTGAACAGTAAATGAATTGCGCCTACGGAGCACAAATATCATAAACCCTTCTTCCACCTCTATTACAATTCCTAAACTGCTTAGTCCTATAATCTCTTAGAAAGTATCCTTGACCTCTAATAAGAGGTCAAACATTTCGACAATCATTTAGCAATATAGGAGAGTTTCATATAGTATTATAGTTTATCAGGGTAATAATGGAAAGAATTTTAATGCAAGCAATGTATTAGTAATTTGATGATATTTCAACTGTTTGACGATAAATTTCTGTATAAATAAAGTGGATATAACAGATGGTAAAGTAATTCCAACTTTTCTTTAAAATTCCTTGATTTTTCCAGGTTTTTATCCAAATTTCACTGACTTTTCCAGGTTATTCCAGTATAAAATTAATTAACACCCCCGTTAAAAATGTGCTCTTGCTTGCTTACAATAGAAGCAGACAGCCGCAGACTTTCAGTCTGGAGGAGTTCTCCTCAAAGTCACACAATAGATAGAGCGCGAAATAAATAAATAAATTTGTTATCAAGCTAACCAAGTAAGTAGTTGTTAATTTACGTCGCACTAGAACTGCACAATGGGCTATTGGCGACGGTCTGGGAAACATCCCGGAGGATGATCCGAAGACATGCCATCACAATTTTCATCCTCTGCGGAAGGGATGGCACCCCCACTTCGGTAGCCCGACGACGTGCGCGCGAAGTCGAGCACTTTACGGTAGCACAGTTTAACGAGGACCAATACCGCACACCCTCGGTCCCTACGCAGACTGATCCAAGTGGTCACCCACCCGCACACTGACCGTAGCCAGTGATGCTTGATTTCGGTGATCTGCTGGGAACCGTGTCTTAACGATCAGTCCACTGCGGGACGCTAACCAAGTAAGATTAACTTACAAAGCAATTTTCAGTTTACTTTTGACTGAGAAGAGTGTAATGCTTCCTCCTAATGATAATGCACAGCAGGAAATCCTAATTTCAAGTTAATGTGATAAAATATTACAGTTAGAATTTTAATCTTTCAAATTTTGCTCATTTTGTTTTGCCACGGCATTTGAATAGTTATAGACAAGGACTGTCTAGAATTTTTCTTCGTGTCTCAAGTTCACAGAGTTTATTTAAACTCTCTTTAGCACGTGCTGAAAACTACAAATTAGAAATTAGTCTACAGACGTTGCACTTTGTTCAGAAAATATTTAGCGCAGGTAGCTTAATAAAAATTTGCGTTAATTCTCCCACCAATACAAAAAAATCTATACCTAAGAAAATGTATATGCAAATTATTACTCAGAAATCACAAGTCTGAATTCTACTTCGTAAGCCCATTGTAATTACTCTCATCCCAACAAAAAGTAGAGGAAACGATGGTCGAGCAATATCAATAGGCATAAGTCTTTTTTTTCGCTCTGATGGTCAAACACTTTATATGAATTCTAAAGCACATAATTAAAATTCTTACCAGAACTATGATGCAAAACAAAACACTTTTCCATAAATCTTCCTCCTCATAGACATGTCCTGCAAAATGCAAAACAATTAAAAATAATGCTGTTTAATTTACAACACTGTTAATGTAAATGTGAATAATACATTTCAGTTTTATTTATTTAAATGAAAAAAAATCTAAACAACTTAGATTAAATGAATTCATACATCCTATTTCCATTCTTCTGTCTTCCAAAGTTAGCCCCGCTAAGCAAAAATATAAATATTGCATTTATAAAATGTTATTCTCCTTGATAATTTTTTAGTTGCGTCTGTACTATTTTTATCCGAACTACTTATATCTGACAAAAGAAGGCATATTAATTAATAATAAAGGAAGACATTATTAAAAAGAATTAAAAAGTTTAAAATTAATACATTTTATTTTATTTGATGAGTTTAAGACTTTAGCATGTCATTGAAAAGACTATATTGCGGCATCCTAATTATTATTTAAAGTAGCTAAATATTTCTTAAACCACGTTATTTTGAAAAGAATTAAAAATTGAAAAATTTTTTTTAACATTATTTAAAGTTCAAACTAAAATTTGATTATTTTCTCAATATGGCCTAAAATGAATGTATAAAAACTGGAACGTCATAAGTACTTTAATTGTTTTAAATATTTTGGAATGCGGTCTTTTTTTTCTTTCTCGAAAACCGATTAATATCAATTTCTGAATTCGAACACTTCTTTTTTTGAGGAACAACCTCTTGTGCTCTTTTAGTTAAAAATTTATAACCTTATAGTTAGGAACCATTATCCATGAAATTAATTGGTAACTTTTATGTGGGATAATTAGTTAATAACATTTTACTGTATAAAAAACTTTATATCAAAACTAGTAAATAATTTGCAAAAAAGAACTTTAATTCTTTTTTTGAAAGGAGTTGAATTTTTTTTGTTTTGATAAGTGGCTGGCAAGGAACCTAATATCTGAATTACTAAGATCTTATCTATAAAATATTTTTTTTCTCATGTTGGCTTTTATACATTACCAACTTTTTACTCTTACAAAGTATAGTTTTATACTTAATTATTACTCTCAGCTCCAAATTATTCATATCGTGTTTTAATATGTTACAAGTAAAAACAAAATGAAAAGGAAATTGCGCAATTGGTATATTTAAAGGCGATATGTAAGATATAGTTTTAATGGCCTTATGGCTTAGGGTATAGAGCGCTTGCCTTCCAATGAGGTCGTGAAACGGGTTCGAATTTTTAAATTCGCAATTTTTAAATCAGGTAAATGCGAAAATCGATGTTCAATATTAAAATCGCGTGAATAAGAATCGAGATATTAGCAGATTCTGGGTTTGGGATTTCTAAAAAGCTTATTTGTATTGTTTTTGATTAGCCGTAATAAATAAAAATTAGATTAATTGAATGAACAAATAAATATTTTCACCGCAAACCCACAGCTATTTTTTTATTATTTCGTTTGCTTTCCCGCCAGCAAAGTGGAAGCAGCGACATCAGAATTACGAAAATACGAGCTGTCTGGCGGGCTGGCAAAAATACGGAAAATCTAAATTTTCTGCATGTTAAAAGCGGAAAAAAACAGTTAAAATAAAATGCGGAAGGGTTAGCAGCTACGACATAGTTTGAATTTCCTATTTATCTTTGAAAATCGAAAATAAATATAATTTTTTTACTTCAACGACTGAATTTTCAAAAAAAGCGGAATATTTATTAAAAAAAACCAGAAACTTTTAGAGAATCGGGGTTTTTGATAAAAAAAAAAAAGCTAATGTCTTTATTTTTTTTTCAATTTATCTATTTCTCTGTCAAAATACTTTTGCTATCATAAATTTTCGTTTTATATTCTTTATCTTTCTTCTTACAAATATCGGCTATTTTCCCATATTGATTACTCATTTAAAAAAGTTTTAACTATAAACTAAACACACTATCAAAAAAATGGCACAGTTTTGCATAAATAGTGTGCATTAATAGTGGAGGAACTGGTTTAAACTAGTTTACTCAGGATGCATTAGCACTTGTTTATACTTCTAGAGTCAATTTTTAATGGTCAACCTCTCAATTTTGTGTAACTGAGGGGACATTTAATTTTGTCCTCTCTGTTATATGAGAAACTTTAAAATTGTTAAACTTCTTTTTCTTCAAAAATATAAATAACATGATTGTACTAATAGATTTTATTGTAAAAACCCGTTATTAAGTTAAAAGGTTAAGTTAAAGGTAAACGTGGTAATGAATAAAATAAACTTAAAAGAAAATTTGTAACAAAGGGGGCATATATATTTGAGATAATTTTTGACTTGAAAAACAAAATTTTTTTTTTGACAGAAATCACTTCATGATTAGCACACCAGGAACAATTTATTTTACAACATAAATCATACTATGTATAAAATCGTAATATTTTTAATAACTTATTCCTCCTTAAAACCGACAGTTTTTTTTAAATAGAATAAGTCGAAATCATGAATGCTCTCTATTTATGATAAATTTTACTATAATCATGCATAAATCCAAAAAATAAGTTCTGAATTCATAAATTACAACAAATTTCCTTTAAACTGATACCAAATACAAGGACATTGCTTAAACTTGAAAAATTCGTTACTAGTTTCAGTTGGCATGGAATTCAACCACAGCTCAACAGTTTACTGGATTTTAAAGACTGTCAATTACATATCTGGTGAAATGTAAAGTAGTTTAGATCAGATTATTTTAATGAAAAAAATTTAGAGAACTACATTAGAGAAATAAAATAACTGAGATTTTATTAGCTACATTTTTTGGACTACAAATAAAGCTTAGATACATCATGCATAATTATGTAAGTCAAAAGGAGAAATTCAAAACTAGAAATAATATAAACACTTACATTTTGTGAAGTAAAAAATATATATATAAATATTAATCTAAAGAAGATTTTTTAAATCATTATTTATAACTACTTAAAAACTATTTTGTTTTATAACCGTCATTGAGTAGCCGACCCAATTTTAGGGGTTTACGACTACTAATGTTCAACTCCGTAGCCTTGTAATTTCGAACCCAATCCAGAAGACAAAGGAACTCCTGGATCGAGTATTGGGACAAATTTGCCTTCGTGGAGGACTTTTTTTGATGGAGCTAGCCCGCATTTGCGTTACATGGAGAGGAAGATCACGGGAATCTCCCACGGTTAGCGTGACGGCAAGGGGACTCCAACCCATGATCCGTCTACCACTGAGGATATTTCACGTCAGCGCTGTGGTCTGTGCAAGACGGATGCGGAATTCGTATCGACTGGGATTCAAACCCGGCTCCCCTCAATGGAAGGCGAACGCTCTATCCCCTGAGCCATCGCGGCTCAACTACTTAAACTATTAACACTCAACATACTGCAGTACTGGCAATAGCACTATCTGTTGAGTAATGAGAAAAGTATTTTTGCCACCAGCCAATATTTTATCGCCAATTTTTTTAAAAAAAATTTCTTCAACAAATAAGGAGAAATTTGAGAATATACTGGGAAACAGTCATAAATACAGGAGTCTTCAAACAGCAGACTATTTTTTTCCAAATTTTTTTTTTAAAAAATATTGAAAATTTTAAATTTTTATTTTGAGTTACCACTTTTTGACGCGCTCAATATTCACAGATTCTATAGTAAATCTATTTCATTTTTCGATCATTTTTGTGTGGTTATTGTATAGAATTCTGCAAGGTTTAAAGAAACCCAATATTTTTAAAGATACACGAATTTTAAATTTCAGTAATCATTTCTAAAGTAGCTTTTTTTCCCGAAACGTTTAATACGATATTTTGACTAGTGAGTTATCGATCGCATATTTGATTAATAATTTTTGATGCGATTTACTTCTGTCGATTTCATTGAATATCTCTGGATTGTTCGCTAATTATAACAGCGTATTTTCGCAAAGTTTTAAAAATCTTGAAATTTTTAATGTGATAATATTATTAATACTGAAGTTGAATCACACATTTAAATAATCTTTTTTTCACGACACTTTCTTTGTAAGCTTCATCGGTAATGTGAAGGATTTTTTCAAATAGTTATTTCTGCGCTTTTCCTCGTGATTTTCAAGAGTAGCTTTTTCACGAGTTTTTTCTAATGTTATCGTAAATCTAAATGACTTTTAAGCAGTTATTACCACTTTTCAACAAGATTTCAAAAAATGTCATTTTTTATTACGATATAATTAGACACTCAAGTTTCAAATTGTCCGTAACATATATACCCATGTTGCCAGGTATATATATTACCCTGCGTGCGTCTTTTCATGTTGGCCGCTTAATCAGAGCTCCGATGTATCAAGATGAGCCGCGATCTTAGAGAGCCGCGATGGCTCAGGGGATAAAGCGTTCGCCTTCCAATGAGGCGTACCGGTTTCGGATCCCAGTAGATACGAACTCCACATCCGGCTTGCACCGACCACAGTGCTGATTTGAAATATCCTCAGTGGTAGACGGATCATAGGTTAGAGTTCCCTTGCCGTTAGGCTAACCCTGGGAGGTTTTCGTGGTCTTCCTCTTCCTGTAATGCAAATGAGGGTTAGCTCTATCAAAAAGTTCTCAACGAAGGCAAATTTCTCCCAATACTCGACCCAGGAGTTCCCGTGTCTTCTGGATTGGGTTCAAAATTACAAGGCTACGGAGTTGAACATTAGTAGTCGTAAACCCATAAAATTGGGTCGGCTGTTCAACGACGGTTATAAAATAAAAAATAAAATTGAGCTTAGAAACTAAGCATACTCCAGACGTTCTAGAAAAACACAATTTTTATCTGGAAAACGAACTAGACAGCTATTTTCCTACAAAACAGTAGGCTGCCAAAATAAACATCATGCTGTATGCAGAATTATTAATTGTTATTGAAAAACATATTAACTGACTTTTCAGCATCGCTTGCAGTGGAAATAATAATTCAATAAAAGAGAAGGGCACAAATGTCGGATTAACAGGAGAATGTTTAACATGCAGTTTAAAATTTAAGGCACTTATACTGTGGCTTCATTTTTCTTGAAGCAAGAGCTTTAAAAAATAGTGTTAAACTAAATAAAGAAAAGGATAAATACATCACCTGCGAATATATCTTAACGTGAAGCAGCAATTTTATCTTTGGAGTTCCCAATGATGGGAACATATGAAAATGACAAATCAACAATATCATATAGTCATACTTACATACACAGGGCATCTGCTACATTTTAGATTTTCAAATTCATGACTTTCCACGATTATTTCGAAGAATTTTTCATGACTTAACGTTACTATTTTCTCCGACAAAAACGCAACAATAAATTTAAAAAAGCATTGTAATAACATTAATTGAAATGATAGGTATAACCAAAACTGTTATATTTTGCATCTTCATATTTATAGATTTTAAATTTAAAAAACAGAGTAAAGAAAGAGGTGAAGCAATAAAAAAAAAATGCATAAGCAAATATTTTTTTTTCTTTTTCTCTGCAGAATTATATTCTAAAGATACTTTTCATGTTCATCGGAAAGAAAAGAAAGACTCCTAATTTTTCTGTTCTCATTTTGGAATTAAGAAAAATTCGCCAATGACTGGCTTGCTTCAGTTAGAGTTTTGAATTGATAACATATAAAAAAAAATAATGACAAAAATTCTGAAACCACAGAAGTTTAAAAGATAATTCGCTCTAGAAATGATGGCTTTTGTTTCATTTTTTTGAAAGAACACCAGAATTTTTAAAGAACATAATGAAAACATTTCATATTTTAATAAAACATAACTAATAGCGGGCATTTTGTTACAAATTCAGATATTCACAATATCATAAAATTGGAAGAGGGAGCGGGCAAAGTCCATTTCAAAAATTAGATTTTTCGGCGACCAAAAAGCATGACTTCCTATGATTTTTTTTTTAAATATTTAAAATCGTAACATTTCACAGCAAATTTTATTCAATAACGAACTTCATGAGTTTCCATGATTTCTCATGACTTTCCAGGTGCTCAGATACCCTACATACACTTACACATAGTACATGCACTTAAATTCTAGTTAAAAGAAACTTACCAGCTTTCTTATCTTCTATCAAAGGTTGAGTAGCCACGGGCACTATTTTGATATCGAAGGGCAATTCTGAAGGTTCTAAATGTGTACTGATGCAAAGCTTTTTCCAAACCAACAATAGAAACAGATAAACCTTAAAAAAAATGCGTTGATGAGCAATGAAAGGGAGCACTTTTGTCGCTTCGCTATTCTAATCATGGGGAACATTTAAAGAGCATAGTTGCAAACCTTAGAAAAGGTAAAAAGTAGCTGCCAGCTCTCCCCCTAGGTTAAAATATGCCCCATTATAGTTTCAGTTACTCTTAAACTCTAAAACTAACAGACTTTCAGCTCATTATGGTTTGTAGTGTAAATGCTAGTCTGTTCACGTTACACAAGAGAGGTTCTGGGGGTACTGGATTGGAGATCGATCGTTCTCTGATTCGAGTCAAAATGACGATCCGTGGATGAATGAATGGGTTCGCCCTATAACGTTCGACGTATAATGTGGCAAAAAGTCGAATTCTTGGCCATAGATAGCGCCACTGAAAAACAAGAAACGCATACTCTGTCTTAAATTTGCTCGGTTTCACCAAGCAGGCTTGCCCGTGTGGTAAGTGGCATTAGAAACAACAACAACAACACAAGAGAGGTCGGGGTTTGTATCCCAGCTGAGGAGATTGAATTTTATCAAAACTTATTTTGAAAGTGGATAACTATTTAGTATATTTTATTCAATTTATGAGTTATTTTTGAATTTAAATAATTTTTTTTTAAAACTTAAAATTTATAAGAACAAAAAAAATTCATCGATGCGTAATATTTTTAATTAAAACATAAGGATTATTTTTTTAAAAAAAAAAAGTTGTAATAAATATGTTTTAATAACTTTTTTTTTTATTTCTAATATATTTAAGTTCTCATTAAACTTTATTATGAAAATATAAACAAAACTATACTATCAGGCTTGTTCAAAAAAAGATAAAAAGGACTATTTGTTACTTAACTATAAATCCATTCAATTCAAATAATCAGAATGCATTCGAAATATATTTTGTATTTTCTAGTTATGTAATAAATAGTTTTTCTTTTCTTTTTAACTAGTCCAACCTACTTTATTATAAAATTGAAAAAAATTCAGTTTATAAAAAATTTTAAATGAAAATTTTTTATCAACTGAATTTTTTAAATGACAACTTTAAAAAAAAAAACGATCGATATATTTTGATAACAAAGAATAAAAAATTAAATATTTAGTTTTTTTCTCTTTTGAAATTTTAAATTTTTTTAAAAATAATTTAAATTAAAATATAATATAAACTGAATAAACTATACCAACTAGTTTTTAGAACAGAAATCTAGAGATAAAAATCAAATGTCCCAATTGAAACTCGTCCCCCCCCCACACACAACTTCTCCGGCAAGATATACCCTAACCATTAAACTACAAATTCACACATTGCTAGTTTAAATGAACTGAAACCTTAATGTGATTTATTTAACCCCAGGGTCAGAACCGACAGTTAACTTTCTTACCTTAACTAATGCTTCGAACCATACTTTTGCATTTAAGATTAATTTCATTTTAATAGAAACTGTGCAGATGCATCAGCGTAAAACAGTAAGTAGGAAACTGTTCACATAGGAAATCATTTTTGAAAATATAACAAAATATAACCCTGTATATTCAAATCATCTTTCTCTAAACTATTGCAAATATAAATTTCAAAACTTTACCAGGGTTTCCACTCAAATCTAGACAAAAAAAATTCCCTGTACATATTGCAGGGTGCGCAGCCAAATCTACCAACAAAAAATAAGCATCTTTAAAGTACTTTTTAAGCACTCAAAAAGTATTTTCGAACACTAAACACATTAACAAAATGCAAAATATTTTTCAAAGACTTCACATGATCATGATACAATAACTAGTTTCTGACAAAGAATTCATTTCTTGATTATATTAGCTACCATAAAAAGATCGCGAGATTTTTCAGTTCGCAAGAGGGTGGAAAATGAATCCTGAAGTTGAGAACAGCTCGAGAAAATGCAGCAGAGTTGCAAGAATCTCAACTAATCCAGCTCAGTAGACGCACATGCAGGCCCCCAAGTATTTCATCAAATATGTCACCATGATGGGTGCTATCATACGCTACGGACAAACAACACGCCGAAATGAATTGTGGTTGAATGAATTGTGAAACGCTGAATAGAACAATGTGAAAACCACGCTTGTGTAAATAACGTATTATGCAAATAATACGCAGTGAAAAACAGCATGCTAAAGAAGAAAAAAAACCTTCGAAAAGGGAAAATTAAGCACTTTTTAAAATTACCTCATGAAAAATGCAGTTTTATTTGCTTTTAAAAAACGAAAATCGTAAATAAGCACCTTTAAGAACTTTTTAAAAACGCTATGCACCATGCATTATACACAATATTTTAAAAGGAAACACAATTACTGTGCTCATGTGTGAACTATATTAGGCTAACTATGATAGTTTTATTTGCTGGAAAAATTTAGAGAAAAAAAACAGCTGTACACATTTAAATATTGCTATAGTAAATGAAATAGTTTAGTATAGTTGGAATATCATCGCATCCCATTGAGTGGTCACTATTTTTTCAGATACGAAAAGAAACTAACTTCCCTGTATTTTCCAAAATTGTAAAGAGAAAAAAATCGAAATTCCCTGTTATTTCAGGTGATTTTAAAATTCCCTGTATTTTCCCCGTGAAATGGAAACCCCGGGTAATTAGGAAACTGTACATATTTTCTATTTGGCAACCATCTCTGGCATAGTTGATTTTATACTAAAAAATTAAGGTTAAAACACCAATTCATACCTACTTTCACTAAACTATTGTAAATAAAAATTCCAAAGCTTTATTTATAAATTTAATAAACAAAAGAGATGTACCATTCAAGATGAATTGGGAGTAAAGTCCTTTTTACTTCTGATTTAGGATATTTAAATAGTAGGTTGCTCTGTCTCTCACTTCATATCACAATACAGGAAGCTCCTCTACAGAAGAACTGAAATATTTGGGAGAAGATTTTCACAGTGAGCGCCAAACCAAGCCAAGGAATTGACAGCAGCTGCAAAATAAATGTATATACTTTCAAAACAATGATCAATCACATGAATGTAAATACATACCTGCCAACATTAAAGAAATAAAATAACAGATTTTACTATCGACATTTATTAGGCTACATGTAAAGTTTTGAGACATCATGCATAATCATGTAAGTCAAAAAGAGAAAGTCAAAATTGAAAATAATATAAGAACTTTTAGCAACATAATATGTACATAAANTTTAAACCATTATTTATAAATTATTTTATAACCATTGTTAAACAGCCAACACAATTTTAGGTTTACGGCTACTAATGTTCAACTTTGTCGCCTTGTCATTTTGAACCCAATCCAGAGGACAAGGGAACTCTTGGATCAATCAAGAACTGGGCAAAACTTGCCTTCGTTGAGAGCTTTTTGAAGGAACTGACCCGCATTTGCATTACATGGAGAGGAAAACCACGAAAACGTCCAACAATTAGCCTGACTACAAGGAGTATTTAAACTTTTAACACTCAATATACTGCAGTGCTAGCAATAGCACTATCTGTTGAGGAATAAGAGAAATATTTTTGTCATCAGCGGATATTTTATTGGGTAAAATTTTTTTTAAATAACTTTCTTCACAAAATACAGAGAAAGTTTAGAATATATGGGTTATATCGCAAATACAGGAGTCTTCGTTAAAAAGCAGGACACTTGACAGGTATGGTAATAATAAAATTCGAAAGTATCGTTTTGCTTTACAAGAGATTGGGGGCAGTGAGAACAAAAAAATACAATTATTAAATAAGGTTGTTCAATTTTTTTTCATTTCAAATAGTTTATAAAAGTAATTTTATGTTAAAGTTATAAATATTATTATGCTTTAATGTACATGGAATATCTCAACCTGGCTACCATGCTCATAAATGGAACGAATTCATGAATATTTCTTTTCTTCTTCAAATTATGTGTCACGTAAATAAATGTCTTCGTTGCTCCATTTTGCTTCTCAATGTTGCCATATTTTATACTAAATTTCAATAAACACCCACCCACAAACACAAAAAAAATTCTATGTTTTTGATGCACCTAATATTTGTATTTTTTTAAGGACCAGCAAGCATTTATGTATGTGCGTGCATAATGACAAAAACTACAACTGAAAAATTGCATTTACATTAAAAACTTTGAAAAAGAAACAAAAATGCATAAAACTCAGGAAAATGAAGAAAGAAAAAATTGCATTATAAAAGAACTAATGTTGTCAGCATTTAAATCTTTAATAACAATGTCTAACATGTGTAGTGTTAGACAATAATGTGATGGTTAGGTATCAAACACTTTATTCCACGATGATCTGCACTTATTAATTAGCACTAATTATTTTGATACTTTTTAATTCGTAAATAGACTAAACACGAATTTCCCTCACACTAGCAAAACAATGTTTGATAGGTTGACCATGGAGCCAAAGAAGAGAACCTGTCTATTTTTCCTGAAGTCAATGAGTGTAGCAGTTTGCCAAACCAATAAGCAGACTCTGCAAACTACAAACTGGGTTGGAGATGAAAAGTAGCAGTCACTGCTGGCTCAAAAAATGTCCCTCTGTTTATGTTTTAGTGCAATTTTGATTTGTAAAGTAAAAAGTTTTTATCCTTAAACTTATCTTCCAGTTTAATTTCTTGATTTTTATTTCACAGGTTAAAAAATTTTTTTACTCAATTATTCTTAGCGATATTGATTTTTCTTCTTCATGTCGTGTTTAACAAATTATAAATTAAAATGATAACTAAATTTAATTATGCCATTACGTTTAAGGAAAAATTTCTACAGTTATGTCCCCAGTAGTAGAGACCCTCCCAGCAGATGATTTTTCATCTCAGATTTCTTAATATTTTTAAAAAGTAAATCGAGATGACTCCTTTTTAAAAACATTACTTAATTTGAATAAAGAGCTGAATAGAGAGAATACCACAAAGAGCAACCACTAAAGATTGTTTCAGCTAGAATTTTACATTGATAAAATGGAAAATAACAGAAATTCTGAAATCACACAAATTTAAAAGATAATTCGCTCTAGAAATGATGTTTTTTCCTTCATTTTTTGAAAGAACACCATAATTTTTAAAGAACAGGATAAAACATTTTATATTTTAATAAAATATAACTATGAATGGGGATTTTGATACAAATTTAGACATTCGGAACTTCATGAAATTGGAGAGGGGGGGGGAGGTAAATTCTATTTTAAAAACTAGATTTTTCGGCGACCGGCTTTTCATGATTTTTTTAAAAAAATATTTAAAATCATGACATTTTAGGACAAATTTTGTTCAAAACTGAAATCCATGACTTTCAAGATTTTACAGGTGCGCAGATACCCTGCTTGGAATAGCTTCCGATATTGAAGTGTTTAAGCTTTGTAATATCATTTCTATCTAGGTCCCTTATAGGCTTATAATGTTAGTTAAGGGAAGTCACCAATTTAAGTTTAAGACGGAATGCTTAGCGATAAAAAATATACAGTACTACCATTCCAGACAGTGGTAAACTAAAACTTTTATAAATAAAAAAAATTAACTGCTTATTATTTACTGGGAGTCTCGTATTTAAGACTGGATTTATTTACTGGGAGTAGCCACGTATTAAGGACTGGATTGAGAGCAGTTCCTATCAGTAAAAGAATTTTATCCTTCCAGGATCTTTGTTCCAAGACACTCCCATTTTTATCCATCAATAGGTTATTCAATATTCTCTCAAAGTTAAATGTTTTGTTAAAAATGTTAAATAATCATTGTTAGATATGTATGATTTATGCAACAACGTAACTTTTTATGCTATATTCAAAATTTTACTTGCTGTTTTGTGCTAAAATTTAGGTCAAAATTCTTAAATTTTCTAGCTTTGAAGTTAGCCACTCTTTTTAAAGTTTACTTAAATGCAGTTTTGTTACAACTAAGTTTTTTCAAAGTATTTTAATTAAATTTACTTTAAAACATAATTTGAGAGCAGATTGTTGCGAGAGAAAATTATTAGCATACTTATGAGCAATTATAAAACTTATATTCTGATCCCTTGGTTTCTATTGAAATTTTTATACGATTAGAAATTTAGAGGTTGAGATTTTAATTCTGGTATTACACTTTACTCGTATTTTGTTTATCGCTAGTGGTAAATTCGAAGCAGCATTGATAGAATGTAATACTTGCGAACTTTTAATGTATTCAACAAATCTTCATATATTTTAAAATTCTAAATCCCTCATAATTTTATTTTTAAAATAATTACAACTTCTTCAAATTGAACAAATTTACTGCATGTTTCAAAACTGTGATAGATATATGAGAACTGTCAGTTACTTTACATATAATTTACTGCATTGCTTTGAAAATTCCACGTTCTAGGGATAATCAATAATATGGTAAATATACCAAATCTTTAATTTTACAATGATACTGTCGGATGTCATATGGTTTGTTACGGAATAGTCACCTTGTTTTGTATAAGTTTGAATATCATAATAGAATTTAATACTTTGTTATATGCCAGAAATAATTTACAATGAAATCTAATAAATTTTAATAAAAAAACAACCGATTATTGACATACTTTTATTAGTCTATACGCAAAAATTTTTCAAGCATTATTATTAAAAAACTAGTTTGCTTAAGTATATATCAATATTGTCTAGTCTCAAAAAATATAATTGTGTGTTAGCAAATGATTTTGGTTTCCTATTGAAATTTCTATTAAACCAAATATTTCAGGAAGTTTTTAAGAAATACTTGATTAGTTTTTAATACTATAAGAGTCGGAGCAAATTTTCAAGTCTTTTAGGAGAAAAAAACTTTTACTAATGAACATGTTATATTCATATCTACAGATCACTTTGCGACTGCTTTCACACGCTAATTATTAAAGTATTTTATCTGTTTAAGCATTATTATACAAAAAATTTG
Source organism: Parasteatoda tepidariorum (assembly GCF_043381705.1). NCBI lineage: Eukaryota > Metazoa > Arthropoda > Arachnida > Araneae > Theridiidae > Parasteatoda > Parasteatoda tepidariorum. Next base: position 90,565,710 of record NC_092212.1, read on the forward strand.
CTAAATTACTTTTTCAAAGAATCTGTGAAATTCTCCTGCGTATGAATTATATTGGAAAAAAATATAACGTATATAGACATTGTAGTATTTATTTTTTTTTTAAAAAAAGTGATAAAATACTGTTTGTGTTAATTGAAGTGTATGAAAGCTCTAGAATCTGTTCCTTTCCTTCTATACAGTGTAAAAATACACTTTATAATTTAGTGATATACGGTTCTCTTAAGTGGTAAACTGGATTGCATATTTTTCACTTTTTTGAAGCAAACAATCTAATTCATTAAATATTCCTCGCTCCTCAAAAAGTTAATATTCCTGAATGCAGCTAAATTAGTATACATTAACTTGAATAGTATTTTAATTTAAAACAGAATAAATGACATTATTCGAACTTTGCGTCCTGTTACTCTTTACAATGAAATTTTTAAAGCTGTACATCCAAATTCCACTTCAAAAATTTTTTATCTTTGAAATTTATTTATTAAATGGTGCATTTTGATAATTTTCGCTCTTAATGTTTCATTTAAGGTGTATTTTACTTATTGCTTGGTTTCTAAGGATGCATGCACGCAAATATAAATAAAACAACAAATATAACTTTCATTAGATTCAGCCCATAATTAAACATTGCATATGACACTGAACACCGCGTAACTTTTTTCTTAATTTCGGGACAAAAAATTTTCCGAGTTCTGAGAAGAAATTAATTCCTTTTCGGTTGAGTATACTTTCAAAACAAAATATTATGAAATATATTTACAAAATTGTTTTAAAAGTGTCATTGTTAATATTTTTTGATGCAAAATTCAATAATTCTAATTTAATAAAATCAATTTAAGAAAGTCAAATAAGCGCTTCATTTTTAATTTTATGAAGGAAAAAATTCAGGCTCATTTTTAAGATGAGTATGTGGGAAAAAATGTTTTTAAGTGAAATATTTAACATTTTCTCTCCTAAATACGCACAACTTAGTTTTTACAGATTTATCACTTTTTTTGATTTATCACTTTTAAAAGTAGTGTAATTGTAATTTTCATGTCTACTATTGTAAATTAAAAACAATTTAAGAGGATTTAATTTTAAAAAGCGAAATAAATATTTTATCGGGAATTGTAATTTGAGAAACTAGTTAATAATTCTTAAAATTAGGAAGAAACTGTTTAAGACTCAGTATTTCTTCCAATATAGTATTCATGAAATCTAAATTATTTTTATTTACGTTGGAATATTTTATTTCTTTTGCATTGCTTGGGAAACATCAACAAAATATCTCAGTATTCA
>NC_092212.1:90567487-90570509 GCF_043381705.1 Parasteatoda tepidariorum
ACTTGAGGTGTCTGCATGTGCGTCTACTGCGTTGGATTAGTTGAGATTCTTGCTACTCTGCTGCATTTTCTCAAGATGTTCTCAATTTCTAGCTTCATTTTCTACCCTCTGATATCGAGCCGAAAAATCTTTTGATAATTTTAAAATGGCTAATATAATCAAGAAAAGAGTTCTTTGTCAGAAATTGGCTATTTTATCAGATCATGTATATTCTTTGAAAATTATTTTGCATTTTGTTAATGTGTTTAGTGATTAAAAATACTTTTTGAGTGCTTAAAAAATACTTCAAAGATGCTTATTTTTTGTTGGGAGATTCGGCTACGCACCCTGCAATATGTACAGGGAAATTTTTTCCCAGATTTGAGTGGCAACCCAGGTAAAATTTTGAAATTTATATTATCAATAGTTTAGAGAAAGAAGATTTGAATATTCAGGGTTATATTTTGAAAAAGTGTAATTTTTCAGTGTAAAGATGGTTTCTAGAAATTATTTCCAATGTGATCCTACTTATGCTATATTGTTCTAAGCTGATGTTACTAAATTCACGCAAATGATGCTTGTCTTTTTTTCACTTATACATAAAGTACACATCCGTACAAATTCTATTAAAATAAAATTAATCTTAAATTCAAAAGTATGGTTGAAGGCATTTTATAGGGTAAAGGCTAACTGTCGGTTCAGTCCCTGGGGGTTAAGTCTCATAAAGGTTTCAGTTCATTTAAACTAACAATGTGTGGATTTGTAGTTTAATGGTTAGGCTATCCGCTTTCTGCCGGAGAAGTTGTGGGGGGATTCAAATTTCAGATGGGGCATTTGATTTTTTTTTCTCTAGATTTGAGTCCTAAGAACTATTTGGTATATTTTATTCAGTTTATATTATATTGTAACTTTTAAAAAAATTTAATTTCAAAAACAAAAAAACTAAGTATTTAATTTTTTATTCTTTTTTATCAAAATGTATGGATTATTCTTTTTAAAAAGTCATTTAAAATTTTTTGATAAGCTAACTGAATTTTTTTAAATTTTATAATAAATAATTTAATTTTTTATTAAATTCAATTATGAAAATGTGAGCAAAAGTATGTTGGACTAGTTAAAAAGAAAAGAAAAACTATTTATTACATAACTGGAAAATCATTCGATTAAAAATACAAAATTTATTTCGAATGCATTCTGATTATTTGAAATTCGATGGATTATACTTAAGTAATAAATAGTCCTTTTTATCTTTTTTAATCAAGCCTGATAATATAGTTTTGTTTATATTTTCATAATTAAGTTTAATGAAAGCTTAAAATTATTATAAATTAAAAAAATTTAGTTATTAAAACATATTTATTACAACTTTTTTAAAAAAAAGAAGTAATCCTCATGTTTTAATTAAAAATACTTAATATTATTATAAATTAAAAAAATTTAGTTACTAAAACATATTTTTTACAACTTTTTTTTAAAAAAAAAGTAATCCTCATGTTGTAATTAAAAATATTCGATTCATTTTTTTTTTGTTCTTATAAATTTTAAGTTTTTTTCAAAAAAATTTAATTGAAAAATAACTTATAAACTGAATAAAATATACTAAATAGTTATCCACTTGCAAAATAATATTTGATAAAATTCAATCTCCTCAACTGGGATACAAACACCCGACCTCTCTTGTATAACGTGAACAGACTAGCATTTACACTACGAACCATGATGAGCTGGAAAGTTAGTCCCTGGTTTAAGAGTAACTGAAACTATAATGGGGCAGATTTTAACCTAGGGGTAGAGCTGGCAGGTAATTTTTACCCTGTCTAAATTTTTCAACTATGCTCTTTAATTGTTCCGCATGATTAGAATAGCGAGGTGACGAAAGTGCTCCCTTTCATTGCTCATAAACGCATTTTTTTAAGGCTTGTCAGTTTCTATTGTTGGTTTGAAAAAAGCTTTGCGTCAATACACATTAGAACCTTCAGAATTACCAGTCGATATCAAAAGTGTGCCTGTGGCTACTCGACCTTTGATAGAAGATAAGAAAGCTTCTTCTAACTTGATTTAAAGAGCATGTATTACGTGTAGGTCTGCGCACCTGGAAAGTCATGAGAAATCATGAAAACTCATGAAGTTCGTTATTGAGCAAAATGTGTCATGAAATGTAAGGAGTTTGACTTTTTTTTAAAAAAAAATCATGGAAAGTCATGGCTTATGGCCGCCAAAAAATCACATTTTTGAAATGGAATTTAATTTTATGGTGTTGTGAATGTCTGAATTTGTAACAAAATCCCCACTAACAGTCTTATTTTATTAAAATATAAAATGTTTTTACCATGTTCCTTAAAAATTATGGTGTTCATTAAAAAAAATGAAAGGAAAAAGATTTCTAGTGCGAATTATCTTTTAAACTTCTGTGATTTCAGAATTTTTGTCATTATTTAATTTCTTAATGTTATCAATTCAAAATTCTAACTGAAGCAAAGCCAGTGATTGCCGAATTTTTTTTATTCCGAAATGCGAACAGAAAAATTAAAAGTCTTTCTTTTCTTACGGATGAGCAAGAAAAATATCTTTAGAATATAATTATACAGAGAAAAGGAACAGAAAAATTAAAAGTCTTTCTTTTCTTACGGATGAGCAAGAAAAATATCTTTAGAATATAATTATACAGAGAAAAGGAAAAACAAATTATTTGCTTTTGTAATTTTTCAACTATTTCATTGCTTCAACTCTTTCTTGACTGTGTTTTTTAAATTTAAAATCTATAAATATGAGGATGCAGAGTATAACAGTTTTGGTTATGCCTACCATTTCAATGAATGTTATTATAATGTTTTTTTTAATTTTTTTTTGTGTTTTTGTCGGAGAAAGTAGTAATGGTAAGTCATGAAAAACTCTTCGAATTAGTCATGGAAGGTCATGAATTTGGAAGTCTAAAATGTTGCAGATATCCTGTGTATGTAAGTATGATTATATGATATTGTTGATTTGTTATTTTCAGATCTTCCCATCATTGGGAAGTCCAAAGATAAAGTTGCTGCTTCAC
>NC_092212.1:90571939-90580752 GCF_043381705.1 Parasteatoda tepidariorum
ATTTAACATAATATTCTCCAATTTAAATTTTTGCATTGGACATTTCCAAAATTAAGTTTAACACTCATAATATTTTATTCAATAATTATCGTTTTGCTCACAACTCGTGATGTTCTTTAGATGTTATCGATAATGGTCACGATATTATCGTATTCGATATGTATTGTTACCGTGAATCAGCACAATATTGCGTTTGATAGATATACTCTCTGAAGCCTGTGACCTGTGCATACCATAAACTGGCGTTTTTTCGTGTTGACGATCAACTTCATGGTATCTAAGTACCATATTTAGTCTATTTCTCTAATTTTTTCTTGTTTTATACACGCTCTTTTGCTTTACTTGTGCTTGGCACAATGAACCCAATCCTCAGACAAAACCGATGTAAAGTTGCCAACGCATGTGATTGTTTGGCAAGATTTTGCTAAGTGGTGAGAATTTTTGTAATTTGATAGACAGGCTAGACAAGAGATTGAATTTTGTATTAATTGGATATAGAATTTTGTAATTATCAAATGCCATTTTCCCCGTGTCTATTAAAGCTAAGCATTTCTTTCCCACTCTTTTTCATAGAGTGCTAACGAGTGTGCTGAACATCTGTCATCGAAAACATCCAAAATCCACGATGGTGAGAAAAGAGGTCTCATAAGATAATGTGGTGCGTCTACCACTACAGAAATACAATTTCAATTCCCTAGTATATAAGATATGCTACCTCGATTCCATTTTGGGGTATCTTTCCATAGATGAAGGTTGACATTCTTAATAACTCCTCTCCCCACACTGGTGACCTTCGGACAAGATGTGAACACACCTACCTTGATCGATGGATGGTCTACATTAAAAAGTTGACTTGTGACATTATCCACTTCCTAATGCTGTTGCTACTCAGTCTCTATCACGCACAGCATCGGCCTATATGCACTCGACTGCCAATAGCAACACAAGAGCGACCACAAGCGTGAACTTAATACAGCTCTCACGGTCAGCACTTAAAAGTGCGGCAACGGCTTCACACAAAACAGCAATGAATCAACTAGGGGTATCCGTTCATCGAATTCTATCATGGCTATAATTCTGGTGGGAAGTACTGTAGTTTATCTACCAATACCAAAGCACAATTCCAATTCATTAGTATATAAGACTTGATAACTCGATTCTGTGTTGGGGTCTCTTTTAATAGATGAAGGTTGACATGGTCGATAACTACTTTACCCTCATTGGTGACGCGTCCATCAAAACAAGACAATAAATACATTTGGGAAAACAAAAGATGAGGGAAGGATAAAATGTTGTTCTACTGAAATAAAATAAGTGCCCTTAGCTTTAAGACCTTAAAACTGTGATAAGGGAGGAAGATATGAAGTGTGGATTGCTTAAAATAAACATTTAAAGTCAAAGATTTAAATATTTTTTGAATTATTTACTTTAGAGAATCATTTATAATAATTATTATTTTGAATTATTTTTTAGAGAATTTTATTTTTCAAAAAAGTTCTTTTTTCTGCCTTTTTTATTCACTATATTCAATACAAACTGAAATTGATTTTATTAATTAAAGGTATTATCACGCATAGTTACTTACTATAATTATTCCTAGCATAGAATTTTACAGTTTTCTTCTTTTTGTCATTCTGATATCTGCTTTAATCTTCTGCATAAACACTTGTCAGTAACTTAATAAGCAAAAAATTTCTCATATTCGTTCTGCTTAGTATATATTAGGGATGACCAAACTCCTTAATAGTCGAGCCATTTTTCAAAATTCGAAATTTTTCGCGAGCCGCAATTAAAACCGTAATTAAAAAGAACGCAAAAAAGGTAGTAATTTTTTTTTACAGAAATTATAATTATTGAAAACATAATTAAAAGTACAAAATATGTCATACTTATATGTCATACTTCAACTTATATTTTAATTGTAGAGCTTGATCTTCTTGCATCTCTATTAATTCTAATTCTCCAAATGCTTTTTTGGTCATAATTATATTGGAAATGGAAAACTCACCTTGAATTATGATAATTTCAAATGGATTCAAAAAAAAATTGAGGATTTGAAATATTTCAAGTCTTGAAATTTTTTTTGGAATTCCGTCAATATTCCTTCTAACTTTTTTATATACTAGTAAAGTTTTTCTTGTTTAATGTAGGAACAATTTTTTTTAATTCGAGGAAAATGCCGAAATGTTTCGTTTTTAATGACCTTTCGAAAAAATTGTAATTTAGTGTGAAAACTAAATATACATTGTGAGAAGTCAGATATTATTTTATCTTCCCCCTACAATTGTAAATTCAGTGTTTGCCAGTAATATTTGTTGTCAGTAATTTGAAAAACATTTTGAAACACATACGGAATGATAATAATTTAATTTTTTTTAAATATAATAGCACAAAAATTAAAAGGGAACTCGGGTGCATTTATCGAGATCCACAAATAATCCTTCAAAGAGCCGCATGTGGCTCGTGAGCCTCAGGTTGGTCGCCCCTGGAATATATTGTTTATTTTATCTCTTCCTTTTAATGAGATTTCTTTTCTTACCTAACAGCTCTAGTCATCAATTTTTTTTTCTTCCAAGAGTATGTTTGAAATTGTTTCTTATAGAGCTATTTCAAGAAATGTGAAAGCCCGAAGAAAAAGGGTGCATCAAAAAACGATGCATTGTGTTCTACATTTCAACTCTCGTACAAAGTCGTGACTTCTGATGCAATTCGCTCTTTGCCATTCAACATCACGAAGCCGTCATAGTTTTCCTATCAAGATAAAATCTTCGTAGCTAGATGAAATCAAAATTGTCAGTGGAAATCCTCGCATGTTATATCGCTAAATCACAATCATCTTATGTCGGCGACTTAAATCACAATTCCGATGCTTGCAAGAAACTACAGCAACTATATAGCCATGGCGATGTATATATTAAATTGATAGTTTGCGATTTATTGCCCAGTCCTAATCATCAGATGATCATTGCTGTTCTATTCGCTGATCCACAGAACTTAATTATTTTAAATCTATGTTGTTATTTTAAATATATTAAAGTATTGTTTTAAATGAGGACCTGTTTTTTTTCCTAAAATGGCACTCTGAAATTTGAATGTCCGAGATCCTCAGAACCTATAGTTTATAAAAGCTTGCAGAATCACTATAAAATATGCTTTTCTTCGATTTCAATTATGAAACGAAAAGGAAAAAAATTTCAAACCTATTTTTTCCATTTAGTTTTCTCAGAATTATTCAGCCCATATTATTAAAATACTACATGTTAAAATATGATGTGCTATTAATGCAATCTTTCTATATAATATATTTTCCTGTATGTAGTAGTTGAGAAGCTCTTTAAGAAAAGCACTCTTGTTTCAGTTTGACTGCAACGTTTACGTTCAGGTTGAACCCAGTGAAGGTTTTGAAGTGGTCTGTAACTCTTCTTGTTCAAAATTACAGTACAGTGCTCCGGGTGCAGCGTATGCTTGCATCAGATTAATCAATGATCCTTTAGTTGGTAAGTTTTACTTAATTCTCAATGTTTTTAGATCTGCGTGCTATGTATAATTTGTCCACGGTAAGAACTCCCCCCACCACGAAGTCTGAGGCCATCCGTTGCTATGGAAGCAAGAATAGTGCAATTTAGGGAGGTTAGCTTCACTTCACTATAGGGTAGGGGTGCAAAACCTTTTTGAGTGAAGGGCCACATGAAAAAGCAGATCGAACAATGAAGGGCCGCATGCCAAAATACTTAGACATGTTGGCAGCAATCGTTGGTAGTAGTTGTTATCCAAACATCATTGTTCTAGGGACTAAATTCTTTTTGTCAGTTAACCTTGTAATATCTTTGCATAAAATTGAATACTTTTAAATGTTTAAACTGAGAAACTGCAAAACTGATTATTTAGAAAAAAAAAGGAATCAGAAAATCAGAATCAATTTATCAGAAAAAGAATTTAGATAAATTGAAATAATTAAAAACTATGGACTCGTTTTTTTTATTCTCTTCATGAAGGTGTCGATTTCGCTAAGATACGTAATTACTTTTTAANAAAAAAAAAAAAAAAAAAAAAAAAAAAAAAAAAAAAAAAAAAAAACAGAATCGAATTTCATGAGTTGTAAAATTATGTTAAAATACCGGGATATTCTAAATCACAATAATGGGAAAGAAAAAAAAACACTTTCGAAAAACCTCTTAAATTTATGTTAAAATCGGCACAAATAGAGAGCTTAAAAAGTAATTATTTTAATGCACGATTCAAAACTCGCGTGCTGTTTGACTAGCATTAAAAATATCAGATTTTTTTTTTAAATCACGGGAAAAAGAGTAGTAATAACTACCAAGAAAACAATCCAAATCCTTTTATGTTTATAATGAAATCGGCGTAAAAAAAGCGCGACAAAAAGGGAATCATTTAAATGTGGGATTCGAAATTAAAGTGTCGCTATAGCGTATGAAAATATCGTAACTTTAAAAACTTTGTAGAAATGTGTAGCAATAATTGCCAAAACAACGATTGAAAAATAATTTGATTTGCAATGAAATCGCCACAAATAAACCACGTCAAAAAATGGTTATCTAAATTGGCGAATCTTTACTCGCGATTCGTAATAATATCGCGTTAAAATATCGAAAGATTAAAAACCATGCGGAAATGCTTAGAAGTAACTGCCGAAAAAAGGATCAAAAGTCATTTAGATTTGCTATGAAGTTTTGCGCAAATAAAGCGTTTGCCACTTTCAAAAATCAGAAACTTCATGAAATTGGGTTGCAATAACTGTACTTAAAAGTCATTGTATTAACGATGTAACGAAAAATTTTTTTTCATTTTGTTCAGACTGCTGCCACGGGCCGCACTTTGAGGGTTTGCGGGCCGCATGTGGCCAGATAGTCGATTCCTTATTAGTCTTATTGTTTTTTCTTTCATTTTTAAAAGCTGAAAATAAGAATCCAAATTTTTTTTATGATCTGAATAATTGTGTATATATAGCCTTTGCCTTAAAATAATAAATTTAAAATGAATCAAAAGAAGAAAAAATCATGATATAAAATAAGTAAATTAACGCAGTAAGAAATTTTGGATTTGTTTTCAAAGATGTTTTTTTGGTTATTTTCATAAGATTTATCCAAACATTTTTTTAAGGATAAATTTCAATTTTTAGCTATTTTAAGAGTAATCAATCATATTAAATAAATATCAATTGATTAAAAATAGAAATATTTTCTTAAGAATTGAAAATTAGTACTTAACATTACATTCAAGGAAATAAAATGTTATTGGAAAGAACACTTAACGTAAAATTCTGTAAAAAAATATAAACATTTTTATCATTTATAAACCTTTGGAATATTTATAGCAAATATATATAATTATTCTGAAATTGTTTTATTTACTGCAGTAAACTGACAAATTAACATCTGTCCCTCTAATTTCTTTCTATGTTCTTTTGTTTTGCATACATGTGATAAAAATGATTTAATATGACTTATTAAATAAGCTGAATCATTTCTTTGATGATATAGACTAGAACATTATGAATGAGGTATTTAAGTATATGAAGATTAATTTTATCATAAAGTATAAGGATGCTTTAATAATGACACAAACATATATATAGAACAAAAGCTTTATTTGAATCAGTAAAGAGAAAATATATATACAAAAGCAAATAACATTTTTAAAAATTTTACTTTAAAGCATATATCATTAATTATATCATTACTTGCAATTTCAAGATTACTATACTTCTGAAGAAAACACTGTAATTGTCATATATTTTTAAATGTCCCAATTTCCAAACATTTTATTTTAAAACATAACGGCAAACAAAAATTTGGAACCATGGAAAATTTTTACTTTATCAATTTAATATCATTATAATCATGGGTGCAAAGGCCAAAATTTTTTCTGATTGAAATTCCCAACATACAAGACATATGCAAGATATCTACATAGCTCTACCATAATATATCAAATTTATATACTGACCAAAAATTATCTGTTTATCTCTTCCCTTAATAAAATAACAGGAGCATAAAAGGTACACCAATATAAATAATGAATGCAATTTTTACTTATTAAATTATAGCATTACTTGCAATTTCAAGATTACTATACTTCTGAAGAAAACATATTGTAAATGTCGTATATTTTTAAATGACCAAATTTCCAAACATTTTATTTTAAAACATAACCCCAGCGAGCAAACAAAAATTTGGTAAAAAATTTCATGGATAATTGAAAATATTTGCTTACTTACAGTAGTTTTCCGTTCATGTTAATGAAACTATCTTTTTCGAATATGCATGTAAAAGTAACACAGTAAATTACTAATGATTGTATAGTAGTTAAATACTTTACCATATATGAACCATTCAAATTATCCGACACTTTTGCTCTTGTAACAACATATTTTAAAAATTTGTTGATTTTGAGAAATTTAATTATCCGAAAGAAGGAAATGAAGAAGTATAGTAAATTAAATAAAATATTGAATGATATAAAAAATGTCTTTACATAATCTAAATTTTCCACTTATTTTTTAAATACTATTCTATATTATAAATTAAATCTGGAGTTATAAGTAAATTGCCAATTAAATTTTCCTTTAAGAAAAACACACAAATATCTCGTACTTATGGGGCTTTTAACTATTTTTATGGGATATTAAGAAATATATACTAGTAAAAACAAAATTGTAGTTTCTTAAAATTGCAGTTTCTGATGAGATGTACCACAAAATATAATGTAAATAATTCAAAGTAGTTGCATTACATCACCCAATAATTAAAACTAAGTAAAGTTTTGAAAGTAAACAAGAAGTTTATGAAACAAAGACTATTGTTTACAATACATTTTTACAACTTTAAAAACATTAGATTAAATTGAAGCTTTAAATTCCTATGACACTCCTATTCATCATTTTACAATTTATGATAATAATTAAATATTTATTTTTAAAAGTCTTGATGTAAGACATCCTATAAATCATTTTACAATTCACAATAATAATTATATATTTATTTTTAAAAGGGGTGATGAAAAACAATCTACTTTAGGAAAGCATTAAAAGTGATAATCCTTGTTAATTTAAACATAATAATAAATCATTATAAATTTAAACAAATATTCTTAGTTAGAAGTTAAATACAAATTTTAAATGTTTTTTGCATAAATGAATCACACCACAATTGCTGCAGTTGTGTGTCTTGGGGGAAACGAAACGAAATACCTTGTGATTATCATCATAGTTCCCTCGACACAAGAGAACACAACAAACATAAATCATGCTTGATGCCTGAAAAATAAACAGACATTAAGACTCATGGCTGAAACTAAAATACTAATTTATCAACACCTACCTTAATTTGTCATTGGAATAATGAAAATTAAAAAAAATTGTTTTACTTCCCAAAAAATATGTTAAAAAATATTTTTCTTAGTTATCTGGATCTTAAATAAATTTTCTCAAGTTTTGGTTAATATGAACAAAGTTCTGATCAATGTAGTCAACAATCTCTAAAATAAGTGCTCAATTAAATAATTTATTTACTAAAACTTCCTTAATTCCAAATACTTTTTTTAAAAGTATTTTAACAGCACACTAGAAGAACTTTAAGTAAACAATGACACCAAACCTTGGTACAGTATTAGAAACTAATATTTTTATCCCCAAATACTGGTACATTTAGAAATTCTTCAATATTAAAATTCTTCTCAGGCATATTAGATCTAAAATTCTAATAGCTAAATATAAACAAATGTAACTTCTATTAGCATTCTTCAGATAAACACAAATACGCTATTTTTTTTACTAAAATTTGTTTAAATTTAATTTCATTAGAGTTAAAAATAACTACTTTTAATCACCAAAACAGTTTAAATTTCTTTGTAATGCTTGTTTATAATAATTAGTGAAAAGTAGTTTTCAAATATTGCTAACATTAAACCAACTGGTAATTCTACATTTCAAATAATATCTTACAAAATATTTTTCTTAGTTTACAGATTCTTAAATAAATTTTCTAAAGTTTTGGTTCATAGAAACAAAGTTCTGCTAAATGTAGTCAGTAATTTATTCACTAAAATTTTCTTTATTCAAAATGCTTTTTTTTAAAGTATTTTAACAGCACATTAGAAGAACTATAAGTTAACAATGACACCAAACCTTGATATAGAATTAGAAACTAATATTTTTGTCCCCAAACATTGGTACATTTAGAAATTCTTCAAGATTAAAATTCTTCTCAGGCATATTTAAATTTAAAATTCTAATAGCTAATTATAAACAAATGTAACTTCTATCAGCTTTCTTCGGATAAACACATATGGTATTTTTCTACAAAAATTTGTTTAAATTTAATTTCATTAGAGCTAAACATCACCAAAACAGTTTAAATCTCTTTAATTCTTGTTTATAATAATTAGTGAAAAGTAGTTTTAAAATATTGGTAAACTTATACCAACTGCTAATTCTACATTTCAAATTATTTAGTATTTTTACTGAGAAAGATATATACAAATCTCTAATCTAACATACATAATGTACAAAACATTAGAAACATCTTATTAGTATTTCAAGAAATTGCATATTTTATTCTTACAAACACTAAAAAGTTAAGTATTAAAACATATTGGATTGTAACTAATATATTTTAATATGCTTACATAAATGTAAATTCAAACATATTTTAACCGATTTATTGAAATGTATATTTTATAAACAATTCTAGGGCTATTTAAAATCTTGAGCAGTCTATTTAAATCGCTTAGATTCATTTAAGATGCTTTAGCTCATGAAGTATGAATATAAAATACAATCGAATGCTTTT
>NC_092212.1:90581304-90622618 GCF_043381705.1 Parasteatoda tepidariorum
GGGAGCGAGCCGAGGATTCGGTCGCGTCCCGGAGAGAGATGGCAGTGAGGGAGCGAGCCGAGGAGTCGGTCGCGTCACGGAGAGAGATCGCAGTGCGGGAGCGAGCCTAGGACTCGGTCGCGTCCCGGAGAGAGGAAGTACTAGGGGAGGGAGAGGAGGTGTCATTTGTATCCGAAAGTGAGAAGGCAGTGCGGAAGTGAGCGGAGGAGTCGGTCGCGTCCCGGTGAGAGATGGCAGTGTGGGAGCGACCCGAGGATTCGGTCTCGTCCCGGAGAGAGATGGCAGTGCGGGAGCGAGACGAGGAATCGGTCGCGTCCCGGAGAGAGATGGCAGTGCGGGAGAGAGCCGAGGAGTCGGTCGCGTCCTGCTGAGGGATGGCAGTGTGGGAGCGAGACGAGGAATCGGTCGCGTCCCGGAGAGAGATGGCAGTGTGGGAGAGAGCCGAGGAGTCGGTCGCGTCCTGGTGAGAGATGTCAGTGCGGGAGCGAGCCAAGGATTCGGTCGCGTCCCGGAGAGAGATGGCAGTGTGGGAGAGAGCCGAGGAGTCTGTCGCGTCCTGGTGAGAGATGTCAGTGCGGGAGCGAGCCGAGGATTCGGTCGCGTCCCGGAGAGAGATGGCAGTGCGGGAGCGAGACGAGGAATCGGTCGCGTCCCGGAGAGAGATGTCAGTGCGGGAGCGAGCCTAGGATTCGGTCGCGTCCCGGAGAGAGAAAGTATTAGGGGACGGAGAGGAGGTATCATTTGTATCCGAAAATGAGAAGGCAGTGCGGGAGCGTGCCGAGGAGTCGGTCGCGTCCCGGAGAGAGATCGCAGTGCGGGAGCGAGCCTAGGACTCGGTCGCGTCCCGGAGAAAGACTGCTGTGCGGGAGCTAGCCGAGGAGTCGGTCACGTCCCGGAAATAGGCGGCAGTGCGGGAGCGAGCCGAGGAGTCGGTCGCGTCCTGGTGAGAGATGGCAGTGCGGTAACGAGCCGAGGCTTGGGTCGCGTCCCAGAGAGAGATGGCAGTGCGGGAGCGAGTCGAGGATTCGGTCGCGTCCCAAAGAGAGATGGCAGTGCGGGAGCGAGACGAGGACTCGGTCGCGTCCCGGAGAGAGATGGCAGTGCGGATGCGAGCCGAGGATTCGGTCGCGTCCCGGAGAGAGAAAGCATTAGGGGAGGGAGAGGAGGTATCATTTGTATCCGAAAGTGAGAAGGCAGTGCGGAAGCGAACGGAGGAGTCGGTCGCGTCCCGGTGAGAGATGGCAGTGTGGGAGCGAGCCGAGGATTCGGTCGCGTCCCGGAGAGAGAAAGTATTAAGGGAGGGAGAGGAGGTATCATTTGTATCCGAAAGTGAGAGGCAGTGCGGGAGCGAGCCGAGGAGTCGGTCTTGTCCCGGAGAGAGATCGCAGTGCGGGAGCGAGCCTAGGACTCGGTCGCGTCCCGGAGAAAGACTGCTGTGCGGGAGCGAGCCGAGGAGTCGGTCACGTCCCGGAGATAGGTGGCAGTGTGGGAGCGAGCCGAGGATTCGGTCGCGTCCCGGAGAGAGATGGCAGTGCGGGAGCGAGCCCAGCGACCATTTCTCTCGCTGACCAGAGCCTGTCCTATACAGTGACCCCTCAACCCTACTTGAAATAGTTATACCTCATTACCATAGTCACCGCCACATGGTCCAGACGAATAGCTCGTGGGAGCTCTTACTTTTGGCAAACTATATGCAGTGGTACTAAATATTACAGTTTCCTAGTCTATTACAGTCTTACGGTTGAGTTGTAAAAATTATGGTTTTCAGGAGTTTTCGTAATATTATTCTTAAAAAACTAAATACTTCGGAGAAAAATAAGTTATATTCCCTTGACATTCCCTTAAAAATAAGTTTTTTTTTTCCTTAACTACCAAGAACTAATCTAATCAAGTTCTAACTATACAATCATTTTTTTCTACTCCTTGAACAATTTTAAAAAATAGAGAATCTATTTCCTAGAAATAAAAACATAGCTGCCAACTCTACTGGATTTTTCCAGTTTCTCCTGGTCTACTGGTTTATTTAAAATTCTAATAGTTTTTGTACATCTTTAAAAATTTCCTAAAATTTAGTAAGTTTCCTGAAAAAAAATCTATTTAAATAGAATTTTTACACAGATTATTGCTTTTTGAAATATTTAAATAAGTATAACATAATGAAGTATAAGTAATAGGGATGAGGATTCTCTTTTTAAATTAATTAAAAAATTCTTTCAACTATCTTTGAATTAAATGCCTTTTAATATTCGAACTTATGTACATATAAACATAATACATAGTATTTCAAGTATGTTTAATGTCAATTATAACTGTAAAATATTGCAGTTGTTCTATTTTGGTGACTATAAAAATCCCTAAAATTCCCTATCTGTAAAATATTTAGGACTTGATGTAAACAATTATCTTGAAATTTGTATTTCGTAAAACATACGTGGTTTTTTCCTATTAATGTTGACAGGCTATGTAATAAAAAGAAATCTCATCTCTCCCCCCTTTCAACAAGATAGTCTAAAATTTATCTTCTCTCCTATTAGAAAAGCAAAAAGACATAAAAACAAGTCTTAAATGTTGAGAGCAAAAATATTTTAGTGGTTCAAATGATGATAAAGAGGCAATAATGGCTAGTTCTAATTTAAACAAAAAAAAGAATAGAACATTGATTCTAAGTAATCAATTTAATTTTACAACAAAGTTTCAGTAATTTTTAACTTAATACTCTTATCTAAGATACTCTTATCTTATTTTTAACTTAATACTCTTATCAGGGTTGCCACTTCATAGGGACAACAGGGAAAACCAGGAAAATACACGGAATTTAAAAATTACCTGAAATAACAGGGAAAAAAGGCAGGGGATTTTTATTTTTTCTTTACAAACTGGGAAAAGCAAGGAATTTCAGTTCTTATTTTCGTCTTTTAAAAAATGGTGCCCCCTTAAACCGTAATCTATGGATTATTTAAGTATGTTCAGCTGTTCCTTTTTTTCCTCGAAATTTTTCTCTCAATTAAAGTTAGTATCGTTAACCCAACACAGTAATTGTGTTTCTTCTTAATATATTGTGTATAATATGGATAGGGAAAGCACAAGGAATTTGTTTCCCAGATTTGAGGGACAGCCCTGTGTTACTTTTTTATTTAATAGTAAATTTATGTATAATTTCGTATTATATATCTATATAAAATATGGTATGTACTCCTCAAATTTGTATTAATTTGAATTATGAGAAAGCTNCAGCCAATCAAGCCAGCTTGAATCCTGCTGGTGGAACCAAAATAGTGAGGGTGAAGTAGTAACAGGTAGTTAAAATGAAGAACAACAAGTAAAGCAGAGTAAATTCAATTAAAGTACAAAAAAACAGAGGACAAAATACCAATAGATACTAAAAGGTAAGAGTTAAAAGGGGTGTATAACAATCTAAAAACCATGTATAAAATACAATCGCAATGTAAAATACCAAATGTATTAAAATCCAAAGGTTGTAAACAAACCTAAAGCATGTATAAAATGCAAAGTCAAGTTAAAAGTCAAATTAAAACACTAAAATGGCAATGTGGTCCAAAAAAAAGTTTTGGCAAGGTGGTTAGATTAAGCAGGTTAAAATTTTAGTTATTGTCAATTTTGTTTATTAATTCCATTTGTTCCTCAAGAGTAGTTTTAATGATAATCTTGATAATTTCTCTACAAACCTTGTCTGCAAAAATTTGTTGGTCTGTTTTTTGGAAGAAATAATTTTTTCGGAGTGTTCGGTACCGATCACAATAATATAAAAGATGCTCTATGGTTTGTCTTTGGTTACAGTTAGAGCAAGTATCTGATTTATTAAAAAATTTGTTTTGGTGTACTCCGAACACTCCGTGCCCCGTCAGAAATTGGTTAAAATAGAAATTAGTTTGCAGCCTTGTAGTTGACGGGGTCTTAATGAATTTAAATGTATGCCTGCCTTTCTCAGAATTTTCCCAATTGGTTTTCCTCCTTGCCATTAAATATTGTTTGATTTCGGTTTTAGCTTGTTTGGGGGTCTTCAGAACCTGGAGATCCACATTGTCAGAACCAATGGCTTCCTTTGCTGCCCTGTCTGCCTCCTCATTGCCCTGGATCCCCACATGTGCACAGGGGATTTTTATTTTTTCTTTACAAACTGGGAAAAACAAGGAATTTCAGTTCTTATTTTCGCCTTTTAAAAAATGGTGCCCCCTTAAACCGTAATCTATGGATTATTTAAGTATGTTCAGCTGTTCCTTTTTTTCCTCGAAATTTTTCCCTCAATTAAAGTTAGTATCGTTAACCCAATACAGTAATTGTGTTTCCTCTTAATATATTGTGTATAATAAGCATAGGGAAAGCACAAGGAATTTGTTTCCCAGATTTGAGGGACAGCCCTGTGTTACTTTTTTATTAAATAGTAAATTTATGTATAATTTCATAGTATATATCTATATAAAATATGGTATGTACACCTCAAATTTGTATTAATTTGAATTATGAGAAAGCTAAATGTTAAAAAAAAAAATTATTTAAAGCAATGAAAAAACAAAATATTATATGCCATTCTGAGTTTGAGCCCTGTTAATAGGGAAAAGTAAAGTCCTCTTATGTTAAGAAAATGAGCAGTCAAGTTTTTACCAATTTTTATTCATCAAAATTGAGAAGTTTGTCGATTAATAACGGCATCACAAAGAAACACATTCCCTATTCATCATAAACTTCACATTGTGCATCTTTCATAATTGTGCCTTTTTTTCAGCAGGACAGATCCAAAAAGTCAATTTTGTAACATTTCTAGCGGTCAGACTGAGGGGCCATGGGACATACCAAAACCCACCAGTCCTAACTCCAACATTTTCAAAATCCAAGTGTATTTGTTGCTCCTAACCCACACTTAGGAGATCCATTATTGGCGAGTTATTGAGAAATAATTCTGACAAAAACAAAGCCAACTAACATTAAACTAGAAATAATCTGGCTTGAAAATTAATAACCAAAAATTTCCTTCAGAATTTAACCCCTTAATCAAAACATTTTTGTGGTAAATAAAGAAATAAAGCAGCTTAACCAAAGTTTGATTTAAAAAAAAAGAGCTTTTGATATTCATTTTGTCGCAACATTGAATTATAAATAGTTATACGGTTGTATTGCGCAAAGAGTTACATTTAGAGTTAAAATAAAAGTATTTATTTTCGCTTTGAATGAAATTGGATAAAAATTAAACAGTTGATTTAATTTGCTTAGAATAAGATTTGGAATGATTAAACATGGTGCATAGTTTTTTTTAAAAAGTGCTTGAAGGTGCTTATTTTCAATTTTTAAAAGCCCTTAAATGTGCTTTCTTCATTGGGTGTTTTTAAAAAGTGCTTAATTTTCTAGTTTCGAAAATACGGTTTTAATTCGTTATTATGTCGATTTTCGCCATATATTAACAGGGGTCTGTTTAGAAGAAATTTGGGTCCGTTAACGGACCCTTCACAAAATATCTTTTCATAGAAACGGACCCTTCACAAAATATTTTAACTTAAAAACGGACCCTTCACAAATTTGTTTATCTTCATTATTGTTTTGTTAATCGAATAAACACTTCCCATGAAGGGGAGGAAAGAAAGACAGATGTAAACGAGCAAGTTTTGTCTTCGACAGACGCTTCTTCCTTTATTCGTTCGAAATAAATATTCTGTGTTTAGCAGTATAGGCTAAATACCAAATATCTGTATGTTGCGCATCTCTAATTTAGAAACAGCCATTGCTGTTTATCATTTTAAAAAAAAAAATTTTAATTATAATTTTACAGTGTTGAGCATAATCTCGTATCCCTTAACAATTTAAAAACTCCTTGAAAAAGTTTTTTACAATAACCGGACCCAATTTGCACAAATTCACAAAAGCCGGAATCTAGTTGAAAGAATGTGACCAGGGCCGTCTTAATAGCAAGCAGAGCCCCCGGGCACAGAAATGTTTTGGGCCCCTATTACATTTCATGCCGTTTAAAATAGAACTAAAAAACTTCACATGCATAAAATTAAGCATTTTTAAGATATGCAATAATTTTAACAAAGTAAAACACATTTTTATAGCCCCGAAAACTCAATGCACATAAAATAAAGCATTTTTAAAATAGGCATAATTTTTCTTTAAAAAATGAGATGCTAACAAATTGCAATCATCAAATAATAAGTAATTTTCAAAACGAAGAAGCTAATTAAAATAAGTAAATTAAATAAAAAAAAATTTTGTATTTTATTTTGTAACCGTCGCTGAACAGCCGACCCAATTTTCAGGTTTACGACTACCAATGTTCAATTCCGCAGCCTTGTCATTTTGAACCAATCCAGAAGACGAGGAAACTCCTGGATCAGTACCTCCAGAGGTTTGACTTGTTATGGGAACATGGAGGACTTTGTGACTCGACAGACTTAACGTGCATCAGTCACCATTTACTACACGCGGAGTTTTTGGCCGGCAGAGATCGAACCCACGAACTCTTGGACATGGGCCCAGTGCCCTACCAACCAGGCTATCCCGGCCATGGGTTAAACAATTTTTTCATTTACTATTATAACCGTCATTGAACAGCCGACCCAATTTTTGGGTTTACAACTTCTAATGTTCAACTCTGTAGCCTTTTACTTTCGAACTCAATATAGAAAACAAAGGAGCTCTTGTATCAAGTATCGGGAGAAAATTTGCATTCGTGGAGTACTTTTTCAGTGGAACTAATCCGCATTTACATTACATAGAGATGAAGACCACGAGAGCCTCCCGCGGTTAGTCTGACGGCAAAGGGACTCTAACCCATGATCCGTTTGCCTCTGAGGATATTTCACGTCAACACTGTGGGCTGTGCAAGCCGGATGCAGTTTCGTATCTACCAGCCATCATTGAATTCGAACCCGGTTCACCTCATTGGAAGGCGAACGCTCTATCCCCTAAGCCAGGGATGGGCAAACTTTTTTGGTCAAGGGCAAAAAATCGAGTAAAAATAGTTTGGTGGGCCGAGTAAAATCTTCTAAAATAAAAAAAACGATATAAAAGTTTTAATTCACATAGTTAATGAGATGAATGAAATTGCGATGTCATTTTTAAAAGTTTCTTATATTGAGGTTCAAAGGGAGATGTGCTTATTTTAAGGAACGAGGCTAAATGCTTGTCTGTTACTGAAATGATTTTTTCTAAGGTTCATAGTTGAAAACACTTGTTCACATATATAAGACGAAGCAAACATAGCACTGATTTTCTGGGCATGAGATATTAAATTTTGAAAACTAGCTTTGGGTAATGATTTGCAAAATTCAAACTTTGGCATGTTTAGAAACAACAATAGTGTTCAATCTTTCCATAATCAATAAATAATGTCAGAACTCGCACCGGCAGAAAAATCCGCTCGTTGGAGCTTAAAATACGCTGTCTGCCACATGTGAAGCACAATTCACCTTGGTTCGATTACATATGTCTGATCCTCGAGAAACACAAACGCTTGTTGAAGCTAATCTGCAGCTATTCTATAAAGAACTTACGCTTTCAACATTTTACTAATTGAAGCTATTTGTGCTAACTATTTCCATCAATTTCACCAATAGAGATAGTAAAAAGGTCATCAGTACTTTGTTGAAAAAGAAAGAACAAAAATAGCTTTAAACAAAGTAGACAAAATAATCGATGTATAAGGTATCTTATATATATTTGCCACGGATCGGCAAGTTAAAATTCTATCCGCGGGCCGGATAAAACCTTCCGACCGGCCACAGTTGGCCCGCTGGCCGTAGTTTGCCCATCCCTGCCCTAAACCATCGCAGCTAGGGTATAACAATTAAAAAAAATTCAAAAGGTATGAATTGTTTCGTCAAACTATTAAAAAGTCAGTTATTATAATATTGATATTTAAACATCTTCCAATGCACATCAGGCATAACAAGTTTAAAAGTTGCTGTCGTATGATTCGAAACACATTCAATTATTACTTTAATTAACTATAAATACTAAACAGAGTTGGTTGTCAACCAGATTTAGTTGTTGTTGTAGTTCATTTACGTCACACTGGAGCTGCACAACGGGCTATTGGCGACGGTCTATGAAACATCCCTGAGGATGATCCGAAGACATGTCATCACAATTTTGATCCTCTGATGAGATGATGGCACCCCTGCTTCGGTAGCCCACCGACCTGCACGCGAAGTCGAGCACTTTACAGTGGAACAGTTTAACGAGGACCCATACCGCACATCCTCGGTCCCTACGCAGACTGATCCAAATGGTTACCCACCCTCACACTGACCGTAGCCATCAGTGATGCTTGACTTCGGTGATCTCAAGCATATTCAGAAACATTATCACTTAGAGAGTTGAGCACCTGAAAACTTCATTTTAACGAAGAAAAATAGATTTCGGCTGACTTTTTATTTTTCCTAGTGATAAACTATTCAAACTATTGGTGTTTGCATGGTAATCAATCACTATTCTTAG
Source organism: Parasteatoda tepidariorum (assembly GCF_043381705.1). NCBI lineage: Eukaryota > Metazoa > Arthropoda > Arachnida > Araneae > Theridiidae > Parasteatoda > Parasteatoda tepidariorum. The sequence goes on from NC_092212.1 coordinate 90,589,756, forward strand.
AAGAAAAAAAATACGCACTTTTTACACTAGTATATATCCCAGAAAGCATGCAACCTTACGGCTACCTTCTGTCAGAATTTTCTTCCTATTGTCGAACGAAAGTGTTTGTACTAAAAACCTTTTTTTAATAAGGCAAAAATATTGCAGTTTTTAAACCTTTCGTCCTAAAAGGATTACAAATTATTTTTTAAGACTTTTTTTTAAAAAATAAGTGTTGTCACTTAAGTGAAATGGTCACTTAGGTCCATAATAGCTGACGTCACACTAACGATAGGATCAAACTGCATTGCTCATTAAAATTTCATGACAAGGTGGATTTTAGCTGAGCATGCAAGACTTTGTGAAAAGAAACCTTATAATTACCTAGGTTTAAGATTATTTTCACCTTCAGACTAGCTTTATTAAAGGATTTTTTTTCACGCTTGAAAACTCTTAAGTCAACCTCGATTTAAGGTTTTCATATAGAAGGTTGTTTTCCAAGGTTTTGGATTATTAGGGTAATGTGCGTAGAATAGAGCAGGTTGTCACTGATCTCGTTTTAAGGTTAGAAGATTTACACGTAAGCCGCATAACCAACCTTTTTAGGTTTACATTTAAAGGTTTTTGCTGAGTGAAAATAAACCATATTTTGGTGTTTGGAATTGATTTTAAAAATTATATAATGCAAAGTTGTTTATTCTTACTTGTTTTTGCCGGCCAGGTGGCCGAGCGGTCAGCATGCCTGACTGTGAAGCCAATGGTTGCGGGTTCGAATCCCGCTCAGGGCATGGATGTTTCTCTCTGTGTGTGTTCTCCATTGTGTGAATGTGGCCAACCCTATAAATGGGTATGTGGCAGTGTGGCGTGGGTAATGTTGCTCGCCTCCATGACTTAAGTTCACAGGTGCCCACTGGGTAACGTTAAATGAGTAACAACTCCGGCATCTTCCTAGGCGAAGAACGGAAGTTCAGTGCCTGCCGTTAAAAAATAAAATAAAATTCTTAGTTGTTTTATTTTTAATACAATTTATAAAAAGTAAGATTTTCAAGGGCCCCTTGAATGCCTGGGGTGCCCATGCCCGGGTGTGCCCATGCGTAAAGACGGTACTGAATGTGACTTAACGTTTATTTCATGTTCACAAATTACGAGTAATTTTTTTCACAATTTTACCGAAACGAACCTTTCACAAAATGTCTGGACAGATCCCTGATTATGAAGAAGCGTGCCTTTTACTTTGTTCTATTCAACGCTTTCACATTTCATTCTACCACACTCCGTTTCGGCGTACCGTCTGTCCGTAACGTGTGATAGTGCCAATCATTTTATATGTTTTACATTATTTTATCGTGATCTTGTAAAGTCTTTGAAAAGTTCTTAAAAGGTGCTTATTTTTTGCTGAAAGATTTGGCTACGCATCCTGTTAAGAAGTATCATAAATTGGTGAAATAAAGAAATTTTAAAAGCTAGGAAATATGCGTACTTTATAATAGCATGACAATATTTTTCAAAATAATATAATTTTTTTTAATTAAATATGTTTTTGCTCATTAATTTAAATTTTTAACATCAGCGTAAGGTCAGCTAAAGTATTGCACTTAGTATAGAAGTTTTGACATTAACAATTTACCTAAGTGTTTTTAATTTTGTGTTAAAAAGCACCTTGTTTTGTGTACTTATATTGAAACTTATGTCTTTTAGTAAGTGGAACCTTGAGTAACACATTAAAGTACTGAGTTGAAGATTGTGATCTAAACAGTGGGGAACCAGATGATTAAGAAGATGAATATGCAGTGAGTATTCTTACTTATCTTGGTCAAGGAATCGCTCAAAGAATTCTATTACAATTGTGTATATTCCTTTTTGCTGCAATGATGGTGTGTGTATGAATTTTCTATGGGAGTGTCTGAACTAACAATATATAATATCTATGCACATAAGTTAAAAACGCAGAGAAAATATGGAAAATATTAAAGATTAATAAAAAGAGAGGAAAAAAATTATTAGGATAAATTTTTCGAAATTCGAAAGATTTTGAAACAAATATAGTTAAAAAAAATGTGAACAATCGCTAATATGAGAATTAATTTTCAAGCAATTAATAATTTTAACTTAAACAATTTAAATAATTAGAATAACAGCATACCGAAAAGTGCTTTTGTAATATATTAAAGTTTTGAATTAAATAATAGTATATTTAAATTTTGAAGTGTAATTAACTTTAAAAAATAAATTACATTGAATTGCGAGAACACCTTTACAATGAGTGTACTACAAAAAATTCTTTAAATCAAATAATCCCTCCCAAAAAAAAGAGATGCAGATGATTCAAATGTAGAAAAAAAAACTTCTTCTTTGAGGCAAAACCTGAGAAATAAATTTTTTTGCACCGTTGGTATGTTAAATTTCACAGAAACGAAGAAATTATGTTTTTATTAACGAGAAAAGTGGAGTTTTTACCATATAGTTTTACGAAAATTAACCGCCACAAAAGGACAACTAATATAATTTTGTACGTGGGCCACAAAAAAAAGGCTTCACGGGCCGGATGCGGCCCCCGGGCAGCCAGTTGGAAACCCCTGTTGTAAACGATAGAAAAAAAATAATTTTTATTACTGCATAGATCTTAATTATGATTTTTTATTTTTGGAAAGTGATTAAAAATATTTTTAAGGGTATTTTTCGCATTTTTCTATTCAACGTTTTCACAGTTCATTTAACCACAATCTATTTCGGCATACCATCGGTCCATAGCGTATGAAAGCACCAATTATTTTACATGTTTGATGATATACTTGTCCACATGTGCAACTCTGCTGCATTTTGCAAGATATTCTCAATTTCAGGCTTCATTTCCCCCCGATATCGAACCAAAAAATCTATTGATCATTTTATAATGGCTAATATAATCGAGAAAGGAGTTCTTTGTCGGAAACTAGTTATTTTAGTATGATCATGTAAATTTAGTAAATTATTTTGCATTTTGTTAATGAATATAGAACTTAAAAATATTTTTTGCATGCTTAAAGTACTTAAAATGTGCTTATTTTTTGCTGAAAGATTTGGCTACGCACCCTGTTATACTTCGTTTAAAAATTTTTGTTTTAAATAATAACTATTTTAGCTGCTTCATTGTTTTTGAATAATATTAAGAATTGTTAATCAGCGTTGCCACTCCATGGGGAAAACACAGGGAATTTAAAAATCAGCTAAAATAGCTGGGAAAAGGCGGGAAATTTTTTATTTTTCCTTACCAACTTTTAATTTTATTTCCTTTTAAAAGATTTAGACCTCTCAGAACTCAATCTATGGGATATTTAAAGATGACAGTTCAGCTATATTATATTATTTCTTTTTCTATATCATTATCTGTTTTATGTTGAGCTTAATTCACCAAGTTACTTTAGTAACTAAATCTAGCATCTTCATCCTAATATAGTTCACAGTGAACGTGTTTATCCTCTTAATATATTGTGCATAATTTCTGCAGGGGAAACATAGGGATTTTTTTTACNCCATTTTTTTTGATAGTGTGTTTAGTTTATAGTTAAAAGTTTTTTAAGTGAGTTATCAATATGGGAAAACAGCTGCAGAAGGAATGAGAGAATATAGAACTAGAATGTTCCAAAGAAAAAAAAAAGATATTTGTAAGAAGAAAGATAAAGAATATAAAACGAGAATTTATGATAACAAAAGTATTCTGACTGAAAAATAGATAAATTGAAAGAAAAAAAAAAGACATTAGCTTTTTTTATCAAAAACTCCGATTCTCTAAAAGTTTCAGTTTTTTTTTTATAAATATTCCGCATTTTCTGAAAATTCAGTCATTGAAATAAAATAATTATATTTATTTCCGATTTTCAAAGATAAATAGAAAATTCAAGCTACGTCGTAGCTGCTAACCCTTCCGCATTTTATTTCAACTATTTTCTCCGCTTTTAACGCGCAGAAAATTAGATTTTCCGTATTTATGCCCGCCGGCCAGACAGCTCGTGTTTTCGTAATTCAGACGTCGCTCCTTCTTGTTTGCTGGCGGGAAAGCAAGCGAAATAATAAAAAAATAGCTGTGGATTTGCGGTGAAAATATTTATTTGTTCATTCAATTAATCTAATTTTTATTTATTACGGCTGAGCAAAAACAATACAAACAATCCTTTTAGAAATCCCAAGCCCAGAATCTGCTAATATCTCGATTCTTATTCACGCGACTTTAATATCGAACATCGATTTTCGCATTTACTTGATTTAAAAGTTGCGCATTGCGATTCTTATTCACGCGATTTAAATTTCGTACATTGCGATTCTTATTTACAAGATTTAAAAATCCAATATCGCAATTAGTATTTCAGCTTTTTTGAAACCCTATGTAGCGATTCGTATTCACGCGAGTTTAAAATCCAATATCGTGATTCGTTTATGCGGTAGTAATATCAAGCATCGATTTTCGTATTTATACGTGATTTAAAAAATTATACATCATGATTCGTATTTACGCAATCTAAGAATTACCTATCATAATTTTATTTTCAATTTTTTTTGAAAATTCGATATAGAGTTTCATATTTACGTGATTTAAAAGCCATATATCGGGATTCATATTCTCTCAAACATGCATGTGATTCATATTCATAAAATTTTAAAATTTATCATCTTGATTTATAATCGCATGGTTTAAAAATCGCTCTTTTTCTTTTTACAAATTTTTGGAAATCGTAGCTTCTATTATATATATATTCATTCTTAGATTTCCTCTTTTTTACTTTCTGACTACTCTCGTCCCTGCGTTGAGGAGAATCTTAATCTCTAAAGATTGGTGGCAAGGTTCAAACATTTTCCTACGTTATCAAATCGCTACATTATTATTATTTTTTTTTTTTTTTTTTGTGTGTGTGTCGCTTCCCTTACGAAAATTTTGGATGAACTATTTGCAATAATTCGCTAACGTTTTGCAGCAAAATTCAAACTTGGGGTTTCGATCACAATTTTAACCAAAAGTAAATTTTGCTTAAACTTTTTATGATTTTTTGCTGAGCGAAATAGGACAAATTTAGTAAGAAATTGTTACCAGCCAGTGACATTTTTTTATAGGGGCCACTTTTTCAAAATTGGAAATTTAAAACTGTTAAAATAGCTATCTACATTATTTATGTAAAGCATTTTTCAAAATATTATATGCACTGCACGATTCATTTCAAAAATGCTTTAAAAAAATTCTATACCTTTTTAATTAATTTTGTTAAAAAATTTAAGCATAGTATAAATAACGTTTTCATCTCATAAAATTTAGGGCTTAATCTTTTTAAACCAGTAATGCTAGATACAGTTTGTGTTAGTTTAGAATCGTAAAGTTTACTAGACGCTAAACAAAACTGATATTATTGGGATTAATGTAGCGCAATATGTTTCATTACATGACTTTTTTACAATCCATAAATTAAAATGTGATGAATTTAACGAAATTCAATTCCCCTAAAATGCTGATCTAGTGTAAAGTAAAATTGTTCAGAGTTTCATTATTCAAAACAGAAAAAAATGTTAAAAATGATTAAAAAATTAGTGAAAAATACAAAACGAAAAAAAATAATTCTTCATTCTTAAAACAAAACTTGAAAGCCGAAACTTTTGGAAAAAAACGAAGAAAGATGGAGTCTGTAAGAAAAAGACAAAAAAAAAAAAAAAAAAAAAAANAAAAAAAAAAAAAAAAAAAAAAAAAAAAAAAAAAAACAATTATAAATGCGTCTGAGTAAAATCGCCGTCAAAAACAATAATTTAGAATTTATTTTTAATAAAAAAAAATCGCTTTTTTAATTCTTAAACGAAACCTTCATCACTGTAAATTTCGGTTTTTAGATATAAAAAAATTTTATTCGTCAATGAAATCTTATTTGGTAATTTTGTAACATGCAAGAATGAAATAATTCTTCGGAGACCAGGATAGCATGGTTGGTAGAGCTTTGAGACCATGTTTAAGTGGCCGCGAGTTTAATCCTCGCCAGGCGAAGACTCCCTGTTTAGTAAATGGTGACGGGTGCACGTTATCTCGGTTCGGTCACAAAATCCTCCATAACAAATCAAAAGGATGCTATTCCATAACAAATCAAACTTCTGGGGGAAATGAATTGCAGCTAGATTGTTCTCTGGTTCAGGTCAAAGTTATGATCTGTGGATGAATGAATGAATGGGTTCACCCTTTAAACGGGCTGCGACATGTGAGTTTTTTTTAAGTGAGTTTTTTTTTTCATAAAAAAAATATTTGAATTTTGTTTTTTGGCCTGTTTCTTTCAAAAATTCTGTGCGTTAAGGGGTTAAAGCAGCTTATGCTCTAAAAATTTTCTGAAATGGGCCTGTGTTTTCGGCAAAATTTCTTTCTAAATTAAATGTTTGCAAAAACCTTTTTAAGCCATTATTTTTTCTAGGTGGGATTATGAAAATTTTTGTTGCGCCAACAGTTTTTTACAATTTTTGGCCAAACTTTAGTTTTGATATAATAAATGAGTTAAAAAACTTGTTTTGACCATACTTCTTACTGATGGGTGAGTTAACAAACTTTCTACAATGGGTGAATATTTGAAGGATTTATTCTAAATTTCAAAACAAAAGTTATCTAACGCTTATTTATTCTATAACCTAAATTTGGTTGATGGGCTAATGAAAATTTTCGTTGGCATGACAATTTTGTTCAATGGGCTAACTTCTAGTGACGAAATTGATGTTTCTGGATAAAAACTATTATAAACTTTGCTTCGATTGTTTTTGGATGGTTCCTTTCATTTTCTATGATGGGTAAACATTTCAGTGCGAAATTTACGATTGAAGTTTCTAAATAATAAATTAGCTGAATATGTTTTAGTCAAAACTAATTTAGTGGATGGGCAAACAAAACTTTACGTTGGTCTTATTTCCTTGAGGGGACATTTGGAGATTTAAACTTGTAGCTTATCGATCAGGAACCAGTATAATAGTTAAGTAGTCATAGGATCAGCTTTTGACCATACCTTTTTTTGTTTTGACAGTTTTGTAAAATTGAGTTTCTGCTGTAAAAAAGCTAAAATTTTCCATAGTTTTGATGTATGAGATAACTTTACTTTTTGTTGCTAAGGTGTGTTAACGAATTTGTACAATATGCAGAAATTTGGAGGCAAAATTCCAGCATTTGGTTTTTTGAACACAAGTGAGCTTACCTGACAAACTTAGGTTGTTGTACACTTGAAGTAAAGGTGCACATGTAATCTAATTCTAACAGTATTTGTTTTCTAACATACGAATTATACCGGCTGACGAATATTCATTATGCAAATAACGGTACTAAATCTATTAATAATTTTTTAGCTAGAAAAAACTTTTTGAAATAATTTGCATAAATTCATTTACTTTCAACATGTTTCCCGCAGTTCCATTGAATGACAACAAATGTCGAATCTATCTTTTCACCTACACAGAAAACGGCAAACGTGACATCGAGAGAAAAACCAAGAAAACCTGACATGATTAGCTCAACGGTAAAGGGATTTTAATCAGCTACCCATTTGCAGTGATGATCTTTTGCTTCAACTTTCTGGTCCGTGCAAGCCGGGAGTAAAACAAATATAGATCAGTCATCGAACCCAGGACACCTCAGTGGTAAGGGAATTCTTTTTCAGTTTGCGCCAAAGTGCTTTTTCCTTGACAATTTAATTTTTATTTTGTAACCGTCATTGAACAGCTGACCCAGTTTTTGATTACCAATGTTCAACTAAGTAGCCTTGTTATTTTGAGCCCAATCCAGAGGACAAGAGATCAAGTATTTGCCTTTATGGAGGACTTTTTTTGGTAGAACTGATACACATTTGTATTACTCGGACAGAAAAACCATGAAAACCTCGCTTGGTAAATCTGGCGGGTCTCTAACCCATGATCCGTCTGACACTGAGGATATTTTACGCCAACTCTAGGGTCTATGCAAGCCGGGTGCGAAATTTGAAACGACCAGTCATCGCAGGAACTCGCACCCGATTCACCTCATTGGAAGACAAGCCTTCAATAGCTTTGAGCCATCACGGCATTAAATCTATATCTTACATATTGCCTTTAAATATACTAATTATGCAATTTCCTTTTAATTTTTTTTTCACTAGCAACATAGTTAAACACGACATGAATAGCTGGAGCTGTGAGTAATTATTAAATATAAAACTATACTTCGTAAGAGTAAAAAGTTGGTGTAAAAGCCAACATGAGAGAAAAAAATACTTAATGGCTCAGACCTAAGATCTTAGTAATTCAGATATTAGGTTCCTTGCCAGTCACTTATTAAAACAAAAAATTTCAACTTCCTTTAAAAAAAAAAAAGTATTAAAGTTCTTTTTTTCAAATTATTTACTAGTTTTGATTTAAAGTTTTTCATACAGTAAAATATTATTAACACACATAATACTTAAAAAACCTATAGTAAAATATAATTATCCCACCGTATTGTCGGTGGGATAATTTTTATTGTTGTCATAATTTTTATTGCCACCGTATTTTTATTGTCGTCATATTATTATCATAGGATAATTATAGTAAAATATAATTATCCCACATAAACATTACTAATTAATTTCGAGGATAATTGTTAATAACTATAAGGTAATAAATTTTTAACAAAAATTAGCACAAGAGGTTGCTCTTCAAAAAAAGAAAAATGTATTCTAATTCAGAAATTGATCTTAATCGGTATTCGAAAGAGAAAAAAAAGACCGTATTTCAAAATATTAAAAAAAAAATTGAAGTATCTAAGTCGTTCTCGTTTTTATATATTCCTTTTAAGCCATACTGAGAAAATAAACAAATTTAAATTTGAATTTTTAATAATGTAAATAAAAATTGCAATTTCTAATTCTTTTCTAAATAACGTGGTTCAAGAAAATATTTAGCTATTTATAATAATGATTAGGATGCCGCAATATAGTCTTTTCAATGACGTGCCAAAGTCATAAACTCATCAAATAATGTAAAATGCATTAGTTTTAAACTTTTTAATTTTTTTTTAAATAATTCCTTTCTTGAAATGTTTGACACCTTCTTTTGTCAGATACAAGTAGTTAAGACAAAAAAAAATAGTACAGAAGCAACAAAAAAATTATCAAAGAGAATAAAATTTCATAAAAAAAATTTAATACAATTTAAAGTTAAGTTAAATCTAATATTTTAAACGCTGCGAAATTTTAATGGGTATTTTGCTTTGTTAGTGTCATCTATCCATTAAGATTCAACTCTCTTCATTTACGAATGAACTAAAACTATGAATTTTCTTAATTTTGCAGGATTTTGAAAATTCTGAATAAAATGCGTGTCATCTTCGCAAATCTCTATATTGAACCATCTTTAGAAAAATTGAAAAAGTAACTATTTCGATTTATATATAAATGTACTAATAAAGTATGTTTTTTCCTCTAACTTAGGACACTCCCTTTCTCCTTGTAACCAAAAATGTGCAAATCTTATGATTACGTAAGAAAGTAACAACGCACCACTTTGTTCTAATTTTGTCTTTTCCTGGAGTGATCTAATTTTGAGCCTAGATAAACATATATTTAACTAAAACTAACATAATGCTTTTGACTTAAAACTAAAATAAGTAGGTATTTCTTACGAAGAGCTTGAAAAGAATATTTTTTAGGAAAATTTGCTGATTTTCATAAATTTTTAATTATAATGACATAAAAGTAATTTTTGTCAAATCTTTTCCTTATTCATATTTAACTTTAGTTTTAAATTTGAAGTTATTTCAATTGTAATTTTTCCCCAATCACTGTTTTTTTTTCTTAAAGAAAAATTTCGAAACTTTTATGTTTTAAATGCTTTACGTAAACGTTGCTCGTATCCCGCATGCTACTTGTCAGATAAAATAAGTAAACCACAAATCTTCTTCCCCGTTACATCCTTAAATAAAGTTTGAAAAGTCATGATAGTGTTGCATAAATATTTATGCAATTTTAATCACTACGTCATATTTTTTCCTCTTTCGAGAACTATAATGTCTACAAATCCAACTAAGAGTCGATGCCTTAGCTTTTTAAAGGTAAGTCAGAAGAATTTAATAATCTTCGTGTTAATATAATTCAGCATTTATATACGTTTTCAAAAAAATAAAAAAGAATACGCAATACAAATAAAGAGATATATTAATAGCAAACATATTTTCGTATACTAAAAAAAGTTGTATTCAAGACTTACTACATATTCGCCGAAATTAAGCAACAAACAAAAACGGTAACTTTTGTCCAGAAAATGTCTGATGTCTTCTAATCATGCTAAAGCCATTTTTTTTAAAAAAAAAAATACCGACTTAATTTTGCGTTAATAAGGATTAAATTAATGAATTTTAGAATGTTTTACTGAAGCGTTCAAATAATGCGTAATCGAAATAAAAAAAAAATAAGCATAAAATAAAGAATAAAATTTAAAATACAGTCTATAATAAAAATTGAGCACGGAAATGCATAAAACACAAAGCAGAGCAAAAATATAAAGTGTAAAAGGTAAAATATTTAATGAAGTAGAATGTTTGTAAAATGAAAAATTCTTAAAATTAAGTAAAACTTAAAATATTAAGTAGAAGTTATAGCAGAGAATGAAAAGTAGAAAAATGAGAAATATCAGGAAAACTTAAAGCGAAAAGCGTGAAATAAAAGATAATATGCTACTTAAAGAATAAGACAAAAAATAAATTAGAAAAAAAGTCAAGCGTAAGTAAAAAATAGAGATAAATGAAAGTGTAAAATATAATAGTAAAGCGTAAAGTGAAAAACTAAAGCTAAAAATCAGAGAGCATAAAAAGTGAAGCATAGAAAAAATTAAAGCATAGTAGAAAGTATGGCGTAAAGTAGGGTGTAAGACATTAAGAAACGTGTACAGCAAATAAAGCGTAAATTCAAGTGAAGCGTGTAATATACAGTAATGTGTAAAATATAGCGTTAAATATTAAATAAAATACAAAATAATGTAAAGCAACAAAAATTTTAAAAAGTGTATCATGTAAAGATTAAATTAAGTTTAAATTACGAAACTACGGATAAGTAGAAAGTATAAAAAATGCAAAATATAGTAAAAAAAAAAAAGTTAACTGTAAAGTAATGAAGGCACTAAATATACTATAGTAAAAATTACAACATAGTTTAAAGTTGAAGCGTCAAGTAAATTAAGCAAAAAGCGCCAAATAAATTAAAAATTATACAAAATAAAGTATGAAGTTAAATAAAGTGTGGAGTATAAATTAAGTCAAAAAATGTAAAAACAACAGCTAGTAAAGTAATGCTTAAAGTAAAAAGTGGAAAGCATAATGTAAAAATTGTGTTAACTAAAAAATAAGTGTGGAATTAAATGTAAAGGAAAATGCTTGTCTAGTTGAAAGTACAGTAAACCAAAGTACATAAATTGTAGAGTAAATTAAAGTATAATGTAAGTTTTAAATGGAACTAATATAATACCAAAAGTAAACTAAAATTGAAAATTTACGTGTGAAATATTGGGGCCAATTTTTCAAAAATTAAAAATTTAAAACTATTAAAATAGCTATCTATATTATTTATGCAAAGCATTTCTCCAAACATCATTTACCCTATACGATTCATTTCTAAAATGCAGGAAAAAAAATTCTCTACTTTTTAATTAATTTTATTTAAAATTTAAGCATAATATAAATAACATTTTTATCTTGCAAAATTTAGGGTTTAATCTTTTAAACCAGTAATGCTGGATGAAATTTGTGTTAGTTTAGATTCGTAAAATTAATGAGACACTCTGATATTATTGACTAATAATATAGGGAAATATTTTATTAAATTATTTTTAAATATTATCAACCATAAATTAAAATTTGATGCGAAATTTACTTGATTTCGAAATTAATCTTTGATAATGAAATTCAGTTTCCCTGAAATACTGATCAAGTGCCAAAAAAATTATTCAAAATTTCATGATTCAAAAATGAAAAAAGTATTAAAAACGATTAAGAAAATTATAGAAAAAGATAATACGGAAAAAAATTAGTTCTTCATTCTTAAAACAATACTTAAAAGCCGAAAATTTTAGAAAAAAGAGACAATAGAAAAAGTCGATAAAAAAACCATCTAAAAAATGCGCCTGAATAAAATCGCCGTCAAAAACAATAATTTAGAATTTAATTCTCAAAAGAAACCTTTATCACTGTAAATCTTGGTTTTTCGTATTGCCGCATGTAGAGAAAGAAGATAAAAAGAAATAGTTTTATTCGTCCTTAAAATCTTATTTAGTAATCTTGTAACGTCCAAAAATAAAATAACTCTTCGAAGACCTGGATAGCCTGGTTGGTAGAGCATTGGGACTATGTTTAAGTGCTCGTGAGTTCGATCCCCGTCGGAAGAAGACTCCCCGTTTAGTAAAGTGTGATTGGTGCACTTCAACTCTGTCGGGTCACAAAATCCTCCATGTCTCCATAACAAATCAAACTTCTGGGGGAACTGAATTGGAGCTAGATCGTAAATATGAACTTTTCTGGTTCAGGTCAAAATTATGATAGGTGGATGAATGAATGAATGGGTTCACATTTCAAAGGTGCTGTGACGTGTGTGTGTGTGTCTGACGCCACTGAAAAACAAACGCACCCACTGCTTTAAAATTCGCCTGCTTTTACCCAGCAGGCTTGTTGGTGTAGGTAGGCAAGTAGCATTAGAAACAACAACTACAAGAATGCGACAATGCAATTTTAGTTGAAAATAGCATCTTTCTTGCGTAATACAAGAAGTCGAAATCACTGATTTTGGAGCACATGGCGCAATTTTGGCGTGGAAAAGTTGCATCAGGTGGCGAATAGCAGGCAATTCTTTAATATTTAAATATTTAGTCTCCATGCTGTCGGTGTCCACTGATAATTAATCCCTTTACATAGAAGGCAAACTTTGGTTGAGAGAGGTGTGGGAAAGAATTGGGTATTGTAATAATATTGTAATGCAGTAAGTGTTACAGGCAGTGTTTTAAAATTTTTCTTCGAACAAAGAAGTAATAGTGACCACATATGTCATAATTCATGTGTCATAATTCATAAATTTATTATCATTTTAAAAGGATGATATTTTATTTATATATTATTGATTACTTTTCATTTTATAGGATAGGATGTTGTCTTTATGATGGAGAACAGTATTGTGTGATTTATCATAGCTCTGGTAAGAATTATACTACAGTGCTTCAATACATTTTCAGACCTGTTCAAATATAACGAAAACACTTAAAGACTGAAAGGGATTTGCGATTTCCTCACTTTTTCAGGTAAAGTGGGCGGAAGGTTATAAGCGATGTCTGATAAAAGAAAGTTGAAATCAATTCAAGCTCAAATTTACTAATCTATATTATATAAAACGCTAATACGTACGTATGTATGTATGTATCAATAAAACCGATGATATTTCTTTTCTCGCGCTGGCAACAGTTTTCATTTTTAATTGATTGGATTCGGCGCGCAAGAGCACGTAGTGAGCAACCAGATAACAATAACCAGAGTGAGCATTATCAGGTTGTTCAATTCAGATTCATGCACTAAAAACATGACAATATTTAATTTAAACTCAATTAGGAATTAATTAATTAATTGAAGTGAGAATGCTTTAAAAGGCCGCTGTTGAATTGATATTTTTCTACTGGGAGCTACCTAAACGTCTAAAAAACGTTTAAGTGTTTGTATTGAATGCATTGAATTTTTTTATATTTCGCGTTTATTTATGCATTGAATTTTCACGCTTTAAAATGCAGAATATTAGTGAAGCAATATTTGATAATTTATTTTGCTAATATGTTTCTTATTTAGCTAATGTTCTGATTTTGTCACCATGTACAATCTAAATAGCTAATATACTTTTTTAAAAGCCAATAAGAACATTGGTAGAATTCTTCTACATAAGTACAATACTATATCTTTGATGATGAAATACTATGTCTTTGATGATAATATATTATGGCTTAGTGCTAGAACATAGTGTTCATTGACGAGTGAGCGCAGCGAGCTATGGTTCACGGCGTGAACCACATAGGATTGCGTAGCAATTCTCGGGGGTTAGTTAGCAGAGGGCGGAGCCTCCTAGTATATCATAATTTACTTATGTTATTAATACTTCAAACGCATCTTGTATATAAATTTGTAACTTTTTTTAAAAAAATGAGTAAGCCCCTCGATAGTTAGGTTCCTACAGTCTTCAGATTTCTAATTTAGTCCCTAGTTATAAGCATTGTTGACATGCGACACTAAAATCCCCTTATTTTTATTTCCGGTCACGAGATATTACAATGGACTTAGGTATAGAGGTCAAATTCTAATTTGTTGTTTCTAGGTCATAATTTAGCTAAAACTTTTTAGTCATAATTTTTTGGTGTCAAAGCGTTTTTCTTTTAGGACAGCTATCGATTTCCTAAAATAAGCTAAGTGTTTGGAGGAGAAATTCAAACTTGTGGCTTCATGCATTTTACGAAACTTGTATTGGCCATAACTTTTCCTGGTAGGAGAGTAAATGATACGTTTGGTTAGAGCAGCGTATGCCCTAACAATTTTATGAAGTAAGTCTATGTTTTGTTGCAAAATTGTCTTTCTGGATTAAAAGTTTGCAAAAACTTGTTTTAGCCTCATTTTTTTCAAGGTGGGATAATAAAACTTTTTGTTGCACCAACAGTTTCCTACACTTTTTGGCAAACTTTTACAGTTTTTACGTAATAAATTAGCTAAAACTTGTTTTGACTAAACTTTTTTTTTATTAATGGGCTAGCTAGCAAAACTTTCTCTTACAAAGGAAACTAGGGAAGTGTGACTCGCCAATTTTGAAATAACTTAGTGGGATGTATGCCTTATGAGGAATAATTTTAGGGGGAAACATTCGCTTCGGCCCATAGAAGGTCCTGTGAGAGAAAAAAATAATTCAATATACAGAAAAATCGGTATTTTATTACTTCAATGCAGTGCAGACTATTAGTTATTGTAATTGTCTCATACTCCAATTAATTTGTAAATAATTGGGTAATTAATTAATTTGCTAATTAATAAATCAATCAGAAAATTAATTATTAATTAATTGTTAATTAATTATTAATTGATTTGCAATTACATACTCCAACTAATTTGGAAAGTATTTTTGGAAAAAAAATTTAAAAAATTTGATGTAAATTTTTTTTTTTTAATTAACCTAACAGGTTTTTCTGAAAAACTACAGATATATAAGATTTTCGAAATCAATTTCGACAATAAATATGCATTATATAGTACGCGAAAGTACCACAAAATTGATTGGAGTATGAGACAATTACAATAACTAATAGTCTGTATAGAAGAAAGTCTGTAAAGAAGTCTGTATCCGAAAATACCGATTTTTCTATATATTGAATTATTTTTTATCTCTCACAGGACCTTCTATGGGCCAAAACGAATGTTTCCCCCTAAAACTATTCCTCATAAGGCATACATCCCACTAGTTTATTTCAAAATTGGCGAGTCACACTTCCCTAGTTTCCCTTGTTAGAATAGCGATTTCCGACAATGAAGGGGGGGGGGGTAAATATTTGAAGGCAGTAATCCAAATTTCTAAGACAAAAGTTATCTTACGTTTATTTTTTCTTTAACCTAAATTTCGTTAATGGACGAGTGAAAAGTTTCGTTACGATGACAATTTTGTTTAATGGGCTGGTGAAATTAAAACTTTCTGTTTCTAGGTAAAAATTAAAGTAAAATTTGCTTCGAGTGTTTTTGTATGGTTTCTTTCATTTGCTATAATGGGCAAACAGTTGAGCGAGAAATTTAAGATTGTAGTTTCTAAATAATAAATTAACTGAAAATTATTTTAGTTAAATTTTGTGAATATGTAAATAAGACTTAACGTTGGTGTTATGATTTCCATAAAGGGACAAATATTTGGAGTTGAAATTTAAATGTATCAATTAGGAATCAGCTAAGGAGTGTTTTGACCACACCATTTTTGTTTTGACAGTTTTTCAAAATTCAAACTTAAAAGTTCTATGCTATAAAATAGGTAAAGTTTTCCCTTCTCTTATTGGATGAGATAACGTTACTTTTTGTTCTAACGTGTGATAACAAATTTGTACAATATGCTGAAATTTGGAGGCAAAATTCTAACTAGTGATTTTTAGAACATAAATTAGCTATAACTTGTTTTGCTTAGCTGGCAAACTTAGGTGCTCATAATCTAAATCTAACAGTATTTGTTTTCAAACATTCAAATTATACCGTCAGACGAATATTAATTATGCAAATTAACGGTACTAAATTTATTAATAATTTTTTTCATCTAAAAAAAAACTTTTGAAATAATAATAATTTCATATGAAATATAATTGTTTTCCATGCATTTTGATTGTTTTTATGATGAGATTAAGTTCCGTCATAAAATTGATCGGTATTTTGTTCTACAATACATCATAATTTTAGTAAAAAGTTTAACTTTATGCTACATGAAATTTTAGGCTTTTGCAAATATAACGAACGCTTCTAAGCTTATTTTTTCTGATGAAAGGGGAGGAAAGTAATGAGCAATGCTTATGAAAGATACTAAATTTCCCTTCATTTTTATAAACTAACGACTTCCTGCAATGAGCTAATGTTGTACCCTTGCTGCCGGGGTCACCATAGGATGTTTTCATGGTTTTTCTACTCCACTTTACATCCATGTGGGTTAGTTCCATTAAAAAGTCCTTCTCGAAGGCTAGTTTGTCCCAATGCTTGACCGGATATTGGAGCTGACATTGGCTGCGGTTTTAATGTTCAAGGCCGGCTAGAAAATAAAATGAGCTGATGTTTAAAGGTAAAATGTTGTGTTTTATGTGTCAAAAGTTATCTATAACTTATTTTGGCAATTATCGCGGGCTAACGTTTGAAGGTAAAATACAAATTTGCTGAATTTGGGTCATAAATGGTATAGGTAGGGAAGGGAATTTTTTCTCCGCTTCATTCTCTTGACAATTTTATTTCATAACCGTCGTTGAGCACCCGACCCAATTTTGGATTTACGACTTCAAATGTTCAACTTTGTAGCCTTGTAATTTTGAACCCCAACCAGAAGACACGTGATCAAGTATTTGTAGAAATTTACCTTTATGGATGACTCTTTTTTTTAATAGAACTAGCACGCATTTGCATTAAACTGAGAGGAAAACCTTCCACGGTTAATCTGACGGCAAGGGGACTCTAACCCATGATCCGCCTGCCACTGAGGATATTTTTCGCTAGCACTAGGGTCGATGCATGCTGGGTGCGGAATTCGAATCGAATCAGGAAGTCGAACCCGTTTCACCTCATTGGAAGGTAAACACTCCACACCTTGAGAAATCAGGGCATTGAAACTATGTCTTACATATTGCCTTTAAATATACCAATTGTGCAATTTCCTTTTACTATTTTTTACTAGTAACATATTAAAACACGATTTGAATAACTGGAGCTGTGACTAATAATTAAGTATAAAACTATACTTCGTATAAGTAAAAAGTTGGTGTAAAAGCTAACACAAGAAAAAAAATTACTACGAGAAAATGGCTCAGGCCTTAGATCTTAGAAATTCAGATATTAGGTTCCTTGCCAGCCACTTATTAAAACGAAAAAATTTCAACTTCCTTTTAAAAAAATGAAGAATTTAAGTTCTTTTTTTTTCAAACTGTTTACTAGTTTTGATATAAAGTTTTTCATACAGTAAAGTGTTATTAACTAATTATCCCACTTAAACGTTACTAATTATTTTCGTGGATAATTGTTCCTAACTATAAGGTTATAAATTTTTAACTAAAAGAGCACAAGAGGTTGTTCCTCAAAAAAAGAAGTGTTCGAATTCAGAAATTGATCTTAATCGGTTTTCGAGAAAGAAAAAAAAAGACCGCATTCCAAAATATTCAAAACAATTTAAGTATTTATGACGTTTTAGTTTTTATACATTCCTTTTAGGCCATATTGAGAAAATAAACATATTTTAGTTTGAACTTTTAATAATGTTTAAAAAAAATTTCAATTTTTAATTCTTTTCAAAATAACGTGGTTCAAGAAATATTTAGCTACTTTAAATAATAATTAGGATGCCGCAATATAGTCTTTTCAATGACATGCTAAAGTCTTAAACTCATCAAATAAGATAAAATGTATTAATTTTAAACTTTTTAATTCTTTCTTCCTTTAAATGTTTGACACCTTCTTTTGTCAGATATGAGTAGTTCAGATAAAAATAATACAGACGCAACTAAAAAATTATCAAGGAGAATAACATTTTATAAATGCAATATCTGTAAGGCAACTGATGAGTGATGGAGAGACTGTCTATGACTTGCTGATGCGACATGATCTTCTGGACTTGGTCTAGGGCTCTAGACCAAGGGGATAAGCAACAAAAACAACAGAAATTTTTGAGCTATTCAAAAAGAACGAAAAGGGCTTTGTGATTTGTTTATTTTTTCTGATAATGGGAAGAGAAAGGTTAAAAGCAGTGCTAACATAAGACACTAAAATTTCCTCTATTTTTTGTTGGGATGAGAATTATTTCAATGGGCTAACGTTTGGAAGTAGAATTCTGACTTGGGATTTCTGAGTAATAATTTGCATATACATTTTAGGCATAGCTTTTTTTGTATTGGTGGGAGAATAGACGCCAATTTTTATTAAGCTACCTGCGCTAAATATTTTCTGAACAAAATGTAACGTCTGTAGACTAATTTCTAATTTGTAGTTTTCAGCTCGTGCTAAAGAGAGTTTAAATAAACTCCGTGAACTTGAGACACAAAGAAAAAATCTAAACAGTCCTTGTCTATAACTATTCAAATGCCGTGGCGAAACAAAATGAGCACAATTTGAAAGATTAAAATTCTGACTGTAGAATTTTATCACATTAACATGAAATTAGGATTTCCTACTGTGCACTATCATTAGGAGGAAGCATTACACTCTTCTCAGTCAAAAGTATACTGAAAACTGCTTTGTGTGTTAATCTTCCTTGGTTAGCTTGATAACAAAATTATTTATTTATTTAGCGCTCTACCTATTGTGTGACTTTGAGGAGAACTCCTCCAGACTAAAAGTCTGCGGTTGTCTGCTTCTATTGTAAGCAAGCAAGAGCACATTTTTAACGGAGGTGTTAATTTTATACTGGAAAAACCTGGAAAAGTCAGTGAAATTTGGATAAAAACCTGAAAAAAAAGGAATTTTAAAGAAAAGTTGGAATTTGTTTCTTAATTTGAATTCCTTTACCATCTAACCATCTGTTATATCCATTTTATTTAGACTGAAATTTATCGTCAAACAGTTGAAATATCATCAACTTACTAATACATTGCTTGCATTAAAATTCCTTCCATTATTACCCTGCTAAACAATAATACTATATGAAACTCTCCCATATTGCTAAATGATTGGCGAAATCTTCGACCTCTTATTAGAGGTCAAGGATACTCTCTAAGAGATTATAGGACTAAGCAGTTTAGGAATTGTAATAGAGGTGGAAGAAGGGTTTAGGATATTTGTGCTCCGTAGGCGCAATTCATTTACTGTTCAAGTTTGTTCCAATGCTTTGGAGATATTTTTTTCTTTTAACAAAATGTTTTAGTATTTTTAAATTTCGAAAAAGTAATTGGTTATGATTTAATAATATTTTTTATTTTCTGAAAGCTTTTGTCTGCTCATCCCATGAATTATTTTTTCTCGGTAAAGCCAACCAATCACTATTTTCTTGAATCGCTAATAGCAAAATCATTACAATTGTTGCATTGATGCTAATTTTCTGAATTCTCTTTTAACCTTTCACAGCATGTTTTATTGAAAAGAAAAAGATTCTTTTATGAACCAACTAGATGTTAACATTAAACGTTTCTGTTGGTAAATATTTGATTTTTGTTTAAAAATTCGAACTGTGTACTAATTACAATCTTGAAAGTTGGTATATGTTGCTTACATTCCGGAGATATTTCCTAAACTGTTTCTCCTTTTACCCTAAAAAGCTGGCCAAAACCAAGGAATGTATGAAAAACATGTTGAATGATGTATAAACTTAGAAAAAATTTTATTAATTATATTTATTTATTCGAAAGAAGGCAAACGAAGCCTTGTAATTTTGTTCTGCACTGTACAGGTTTCAAGTTGGGCACCCAGATGACCAAAATTTTAAACTTAAATATTAAGTGAATAAGGTATCATTTCAAAGGTAAAAAATTGAAGATTTAGAAATAATGAGTTATACCTTAATATCAGTTTTCATTAAGTTACAAACTATTAAATGAAGAGCAATATCATTTGAAATTTTTAACTGTGGTAAGTGAATCTCTGAAAAAGTACAGTTTTTTTTAAAAAAAAAATTCACACTAATAATAGAAAATGGAAGAAATAATAATTAAAGTGAACTGTAACAAAACAGGTTATTAACAGGCACAAATGTGTGGAAACATTTCACACTTTGATTAAGAAAAACAAATTCTCATGCACTTATGATATTTTACGTGCGATACCAGGATGCATAATTAATCATACTGCGCAACTAAGATTTAACAAAATTATATTATTATTCTGTTTAAAGCAAGAGTGTGATAATAATAAATATTTTTATTGTAAATTAATAATTAATTGTTTTTACATCAGACATCACTGCTTTTCTTTTTATTACATTTGTTTTTATTTATTTCCCCTTCTTATTTTTCTTTTTCTTCATGAAATGAAATATGAATAGAAACCATCTAAATATTCCTTTTAGGTTAATTTACAATAATGTATTTCACCTCAGTAACCTAATAAAATTTGTTTAACTATGCTGTGCTTTAAGTTATAATATAAATAACTTAAAATTAATCAAGAAGTTTTTATATATATTTTTAATTTTAATTTAATTTGTTTCTTTCTTCGAGGTAAACAACTCAGTTTTTATTTTTTGAGAAACAATTTAAATTTATTTAAAACATTTTAAATCAATCATTTTACTTAGATCTTGAAAAATGTATGTATTTAAGGAAAAAAAATTCAGTGACAGTTTTTTTATTCCAGGATCTTTAAAATTAATAAATTTCAGGAAATATTGCTTAAATATGAGTTTCATTTACATTGTTGTTAATACACCTTGCACAATTAAAATTAATTATTTTTCAACTAACTTTTACAAGATGGAAAATTGTATAATACATCTATCCATTCCAACAGGAAATAGAAGGCAATTTAAATTTTGTTTTGGGTCACTGTATTTGCTATTTGGTACATTTTGTGCATAAACTTCAAAATTAGCACTTTAACACTTTTTTATCCACTGAAAGTAATATATTTTACAAGCTAAACATATTATTTTTTTCACATCTATTCAAGATGTTATATTAAAAAAATAACATTTAAATAAAATACTGTATAATATTGACACTTTTCTTGTACCCATCTGCACTTTATGAGAAAAGAAAACACGGTGACCTGGAAGTTTTAAGATTCTTACTGGAAAACCTGGAAAAATCAGGGTAATTTGAAACCTGATTTGGGTGGCCACCTTGTTTTTAGCTCATTATCAAAAAGTTCAATTTCTGTTTCTACTTATTTCAAAATAATTTAACAAAAAAACTTTATTCTTTTAAATATATTTCGATACATTTTATTCTTTGCACTATATGCCATAAACTGAATTGGTATTTTTAAAACATATTATTTTTTTAAAAAACATAGTTCTATCCTATTTTGTTTAACTGTACAGGGTAACAAAAAAGTATAGGGATCACTTTTGTAGACATCTACCACTAAAGTTTTAAAACGTTTTTATATGTATAGCATACTGATCTAAAGCTCTGCTATTAGACTTTCAATTGCAATACTATTTCATAAAATCATAAAAATGCCTTTGCAGAAATTTGACAAAAAGCTGATTGGTCTAGTACAAACATTTTTAGAACTTCGATGGAGCCACAGGATTATACAAACCCATTTTAAAAGGAAAGGTATTGTGATTTCACTCAGCCATATCAGTCGCATCAAGAATTCAGAACTCGGATCGATGCAAAATAATGCAAAACCAAAAAGAAGTGGACAGCCAAACAAATTGAAGAAATCAGATTTGCAGAAGCTTGATAAGATGACATCAAAACCGGATCCACCAATACAGACAAGCATGGCTAAAGCTCTTAACGTGAGTCAGCAAGTTGTAAGCTATCAACTAAAACAAAAGTCGAAGAAAAAATGCCATAAAAAACCTAAATGTCATCATTTAAGTGAGAGATCGGTGCAGATTAGGAGGCAACGTTCATGGCCCCTCTACAAGCCTCTCCATAAGGACAGATGGCGAAAGTTCATTACAACTGATGAATCTTGGATCTATCTATCTGATACCAATGCTAAATCTAAAGTTCAATATCTTAGCCGTGAGCAGAATAGGCGAGACTTGACACCCTCAACCACGGTGCCTCATTCCAAAGGCGTAATGGTTTGGATGGGCATATTCGCCCATGGTGTGACCAAACCTCGGTTTGTGAAACCTGGGGCCAAAATAAATTCTGAGTATTACATACAGAAGACATTAAAGCCCTTTCTTAAGGATGATTACTGCAGATTGTACCCTAATGGTGATGCTGTGTCTTCCATTAGGACTCTGCCCCACCGTATGCATCTAAGGTCACCCAGAAATTCCTTACAGATCAGCAAGTGCAATTCCTGAGACCAGAACAATGGATTCCAAACAGTCCTGAAGCTGCACCATGCGACTACTTCCTATGGGGACATCTGAAAAACAAACTGAATAAGCGAAGAATTTCTACATTGAGAGGCTTTCAAAGAGCTATTAGAGAAGAGATGAAGAAAACCCCCCAGGAAATCATTTTGCGGGCTCTAAATTCATGGTTGAAGCGTTGTAGACAAATCTATTATGCCGGAGGTCGACATATTGAGAAGCATCGCTAAATTTATGTAATAAATCTTGGAAATAAAAACATTCGAAAATGATCCCTATAATTTTTTGTTACCCTGCATATGTTTTTTTTCCTTAACAGATTGATGCTATGAAAAAAACAGAAAGAGGGACAAGAATTGGAACTAGAGGGTTGTTGCGAAAAATTTAAATTGATTTTGCCAAATATTTAGTCCTTTAATTTGTTAAGATTTCTTAAATGATATTATTTCAATATATTGATAATGAATTTAGAGTATGTTATTGTTTGAGCAATTAAATTTATGCTTATTTAGATACAAGAAAAGGAACTGAATGAAAAGCATGTGGAATTGAATGAGTTAAGGAAAGAAGAGTCCCAAATGGAAAGCGAACTCAATTCAAGCAAAACTCAATTTGATTTCTTCTTTACAAAGTAGCACCCTTTAGATAAGCCAAGTAAATAATTTTATATTACTTAATATTGTTTATTAAATTTTAGCTTATTTTTAAAAACACTTGTAATTATAAAAGACAAATAATCCACTTTAATGGGATAACAGTAGTAAATTAAAAACAATGCATTAAAACACAAATGCATCATTCTCGCTTAATCGAACACATATATTTTCTCCATTTCATTTTGCTTATTTGGTTCGAAGATTGAGTTTGAAGCACTAAAATTTATTCACTGTAAAAAACACAATAAATCTTTTTTACTCGTCTCTACTTATTTGTTATTTATTTTTTAAATAAATTTAAAACTCATTTTATAGTTTGCTTTTTGTGGAGGAAAAAAAACGATATAAACACAGCCTTATTTTATCCTTTTTCTATTTAATTTTTTTTTCAAAATACATTTCAAGCTTATGTAAGCAATTTAATTTTTCGTGTATTTGCTAAAGTGATTATTCACGAAAATTGCACTTATCATATTCCAACGTTATGCTTTTCAATTATTTCCTCTGCTGCATTATTATGTTTTTGTAAATTGAGCTACTTGTTAAAAAAAACTTGGCAGCTTAAAATATTTACAACTTAATTCGTCTTAGTAGATTTTTTGTTGAAAACAATTAAAGTTGCCTTGTTTGTGTATTTTTGTCCAGATCAAAATCAAAATTGATCAAATACAAGACCAAATACAATACGGCGCAGGTTAATGAGTGAAGCTATCAAGGATATGGATAAGTAATTTAATTTTTGTCTGTCTGTTAAAATGATAATTCACTCAACTACTTAATGGCAAACTTGATATCTTAAAATACTTAAGTTTTTGTTGAAGACAACTACTTAACTTTCCATGTTTATTTTATTTTCTTCTAGATTAAATATAAAATTGACCAAATACAAGAGCAACATAGGTAAATAAGTAAAGCTATCAAGGATATGGATAATGTTGTTTCATTTAGTGATTTCCGAAATGTATCAGACTTTGAATGACTTTTCTACACCTAATGATGACATAATCTATATTTCACCAACTGTAAGTATGCCTTTAGTTTTGATTAGATTGTTTATCACTTAGAAATCTTTATTGTGTTTATCTTTTATTCACATCATAAAGGTCCATGTAAGTTTTAATTATCGTAATTTATTTACATATATAAAAAGAAATTCTAATTTAATATATTAAATACAATTCTTACATTTCTGTTGTAATTTTAAACTATAAAATTTTTAAAAATAATTATCAGACATCTAAGTGTTAAAGGCAATCCCTTTTTTTTACAAGATAGCAAATTTTTGGTATGTTGGTAGTATATGTCGTTTACGGAAGAAGAAACCTAAGATAAAAGCTTTTAAGATTTAAAATACATTTAAAAAAATAAAGTCTTCAAAATTTTTCATTCAAACCGTTACAGAGTGAGTGGGACTTGCTAACTTATTGATTTTAATACATATGTCCTTACATCTTAAAAGTTCTAGATTTGTGGTTTATTTTAAAAAAGATTTTCATTATGTTTTATTTTTTAAAATACTCTTGAAAAAAAAATTTGATTTCTTATGTTTTTTTTCTGGTCATAAGAATTGTTTTTTAGAAGAAAACCTTAATATGAGAGAAAAAAATACTATGAAAGAAAATGAAAATTAATTGTATCTAACATATTAAAATAGTTTTTGAAAGGGGTAAATCCATACAGAGTTATTCATATCTATCACATCGATTATAATGCATCAATATTTCTCGATCAATTAATGTCCATCTTCACTGCTGGTGCATAAGTAGAGCCCCTGATTTTTGTAAAATTTTAGGGGTTCAAAAATTTTATATATACATTTTGATATATGGTATTTTAATTATTCTACTCTTGTGTGTTTCTTTAAAAGACAACGCCTTAGAGCGTCCCTTTTATTAATAAGTACTGGTCACATGACTTAGATATTAGTCATATTTAGTTAGTTCTGATGGTTGTTACATTTGTGTTTGGTGCAGTATGACCAATTATAATTCTTCTGTCATTAAGCTTTTATTGTAATCCATAAAAAAAATAGTTGGTATTATCTCCTATATGGGCTTTTATTTTGTTTTTGCAAAATTTTAACTTTCTCTTTTACTAAATGCATTGTATCATATTTCATACTTTGAATTGTCTGTGTTACTTTCATAAGTAAAAGGGGGAAATTTTCTTCATGATTAAAAATATACACTAAGTGCAAGGGCAGAAATTCTGTTATGAGACTGGGCTTTTCAGCTTTATTCGATGTTCACTCTTTTTTTCATATTCAAAAGGTAGTTATCAAGTATTTACTGTAATCAACTTGAAGAAAATAATGAATGAACTGTAAAATATTCCATATAATCATTTTACTATTCCACAAATTTGAGAAAAGTGCCTGACTGCATCAGAAATGCATAAAAAATATGTTTTGTTTCAAAAAGTTAGTTTTCAGTTCATACATCATTTAATCCCTCTTCTAGAAACAAAAATGGTTTATATTTCTCAGAAAATATTTGTTTATACAATGATATTTACTAAATTTTTATTATTGTTATTTTTTGTTATTGAATTGGCAGATGTTAAATTAGTTACATTATATAAGTCTAAATTTATTATTTTTAATTTTTTTTTCCTCATAAAATACATTAAATCGAATTATACTTTCCAAATTATCGAATTTATGCAACTTTGTGGTAACTTAATTTGTTGGAAATTTGGATACTTATTTTTTTTAAAGGTTTAGTTTCTTCACACGAAACTAAATTAAAAACGAAACACACGAAACTAAATTAAAAACTAAATTAAAGATACGAATATTAAAATCTATATGGTTTGTCTGAAAGTATTTGCAATTATTTTTATAATAGTACTTTGATTCGATATTAGACTGTATCAAACTGCATTTGTGATTTAGTTAGTTAAATAATTTTTAAAAATGCATGAAATATTTTTAAGGGACCAAAAACCTTTGATGAAGTTGAACCAGCTGTAACTACTACACCTGTGAATGATTTTCAGGTAATCATATTTTCCCATTTATTTCTTTGAAGAGAAAATTTTAAAACTTTCTTATTATTCACAAAATATGGTTAGTGTCACAAAGTATGGTTAGTGTTCTAAACCTGTGGCCCCATGCTCTGTGAGGCATTAAGAGAATTGTGTCAATTCAAGCATACTTATAGAACTAATTATTAATCAAAGTGTAAATATGTGGAAATCAAATTGGAAAATTATTTTGAAATAATAATAATAGTTTTTGATATCTCTGTAAACATGCAGTTATGTTTGTTTGGTTTATTTGGTTTGTTTGTTTGTTATATAAATTCAGATTCAATTTGATTTGGACAGTTGAACCCAAATTTAATGAAATTAACTAAATTGTAGTTGTTAACAATTATTCAAAGCAAATTATATATTTTTAGAAACTAATTAATATACAATGTTTAATTTTGAGTTTTACTTAAGGTATTTTTAATTTGTAATTCAATTATATAATGTATAGTAGTATTGTTATAATGTATCTACAAACAATAGTCTCTCGAGGACTTAATACTTTGATAAATTTTAAAAAAATATTCATAAAAATAATAAAATGTTTCAATTTGATACAAAGTAACTAATTGAAAACTATTGTTATTGAAAACTATTATTTGCATATTGAAAACTATTATTTGCATATTATTACACCTGAGTACCCCTCTATTTTCCCTCAGAGCGGTGATACCCTGAACAAATTTATAACACGTTTTAATCATAATTTCCCAAATTTTTATCAAAAAATTCTGGGTTTAAAGCTCAAATTGTTCCTGTTGTTTTGCTTTATAGTCCCAAATTTAATTCTATTTAAAAGAGAACAGAAAAAATAGAAGATTGATTATGGAATGATATATATATATATATCGTTCCATAATCAATCATCTATTTTTTCTATTCTCTTTTAAATAGAATTAAATTTGGGACTATAAAGCAAAAAAATTTTTAAGCCAATCCTCAGAGTAAATATATGCATATCTAAGCACACATGTCACTGTTTATATGGCATATTTGTAAATTTTAAAAAAGTGTATGATTTTTTTCCCACCTTAAAATTACTTAACAATGGATGTGAACCTGCAGTAAGTGAATAGGCTGTTCTTAGCTATTGATATTAACAATTCTACTGCTGACATTTATATTATGGCTTGGAGACCACACTATAATTTTAATATATATATTTTTTAAAGGCTTTTATTATGAGTTATTATTTTATATGAAAATTTCATTTTGTTTTAATACTGTTTTGGAGAATTTTATTTTGACTTATTATTAAATTTTTAAATAAGTTCCTGTATTAATCTTAAAATCGCTGGTATCTAAACCTCTCATTGATAATGGCAATTTTTATTTGATTCGTTTTTTTTTTTGGAGTTATAAAGTTTTAGTTATAAATTATTTCTTTAAGTTAAAAATGTTGCTCTTTGCTTTTAGTTCCAATGAGTTTGTTACACTCTTTATATGACATTTTGTATAGTTTTTGCATAATTAAGGTTCGAATTATTATTTTGTAAAGTTTGCTTTTTATTTAATTTCATGAAACTGAATTTATGTATGTTTCAGTTTTATAGTTCGTTTCACTTAATAATTTTTTAATGATAATAAATTTTTGATTGATAATTAATGCTATTCAGGAATATATAGTGTCTAGAATTCTCTCTTATTTTATAGGTTCTTTTGTTGATACTAATGTTGGAACAGCAGTTAGTGATCCTTTCAGTGGAGACCCTTTCGAAAATGCTTTTAATGTAACTGCATCACAATAAAAAAAGTGAGAATTTTGATTTGAATATTTTAAAAAACATTTTTTAATTTGATTATTTAAAATTTTTTAACAGGTATTAATAATTGATTGTTATGCAATACATATTTTAGAAGAAACTTCTCATTTCAGTTAGAAATTCTAACTGTCATTATTTTTCTGTTATTTATGCGGGTTTAGCTTTTGTTTCTGATTGCTGAAACTTATACAAGTACAATATTAATTAGTAAAATAATTATCACTTGAATAAAATTAATATTATTAAATGTTTCTTTTTTCATCCCAATCGCTTTTAAAAACAAGACAACTTATAGAAAGTGAATTAATTGTTTTATTTTGATAATATTGTATATATTATAAACTTTTAATACAATTGATAAAATATGCAGTTCAATCAGAATTTACAAATTATTACATTCTATGAATATTGTTTCTGATGGATGCAAATTATGAAAAAACAGCTATTTGACTCTGCAAATGCATTGCTTTAGATAGTATTCTTGAATTTCTTTTTTTTTTTAATTTTTTTATTTTATTGTCAAAACTGTATAAAAATAGAATTAAATCAACATTTATAGTTTAAAGTTTATGAATTCCTTTTTGTAAATTGGTTAAAAAATACATTTCTTATTAGTTTTAATTTAGTTTACTGTATTATACATTTTTAAACATAACAATTAATTTTTAAAAAAATTTCAATACATATACATTCCATTTTACATATTTTTTTTGCTTAAAACTTATGATTCTTATTATATTAGAGCTAAAAGTTCCCTTATACTATGGTTTTAAAAATTGAGAAGAAATTTTAGATGTAATAGATTATATCTAGAACTACTGTATAGATTTTAGTGAAATTTACTATCAACATAATCAATGTAATACAAATTTAATGATCTTTCAACAAATATAATGCCTTTTGCATGATCAAGTGTATTACTCATGTGAGTTCAAAGTATGAAATAGTGGATTAAAAAGGAAGGGGTTTTGGAAAGATATCGCACTCTGAAATTGTTCTCTAGAGTGTACCAATCATGCTTTATAGAGATCTAGAGACCTGACTATCAAATATACTTGACCAAAGTCTGCACTTTTTCAGAAAATTGTCTACCTGGTGAGCTCTGTGTTGTCATGCGTTACCTTAAAATGATAATAGGGATAACCTCACCTCTGAAAAGTCAAACAAAGAGTATCAAGGGTTCTTTTTTATACCTTGTGCTAGTCAAAGTGCTAGTTTATAAAATATATAGGGGATCTGCAGCTATTCAGCATACTGCTTACTCGGACCACCAACACTAAGCTTCCATAATAGTAAATTTCTTAATCATTACACTGGTAACATTAGAGAATAGATAGTGGCGCCTTTGTTCAAAAGTGAAACTCTTTCATATGAAGAGAACCAGTGGTTTGCCAAAACTTCTCAAGTATCTAAAAAAACAACCATTATATTTGCCTTTTAATCGATACAGTTGACCCAAATTTGATTTATATCCAGATTTGATCAATTAGTTTTGAACAGAAATAAGATAGACTGTGATTTTCTTAAAAGTGAAAATATAGACTTAATAGATTATCCAGCAAAAACTTACTCTGATCTGTACTCAATGAAATATGTGTGAAATGCTCTGGGAAGAGAAATTAAAACTTACAGGCATCCTCAGACAACCAGCTCTAGCCCCTGAAAATAGTGTTAACTGCTTTATTTCCACCTTTTTTGTTTGAGAATGTATTGTATGTCTGTGAGAAGGGGTCCATAGTTTGGAACAATGTTTCATTTGTTCGATTCAGTAGCTCCTGTTTCATACCTTCCAAGTCCGATGAGTGTTGCACATGATCATGTGTGTGAATGTTATCATACCTGGTGAATGTTCATTATATATGTATTGTATCAACTTATATGCATTTAAATTTCATAAAGCATTATTATTTTCCGAGTTAATTAAAGAGTGATTATTTAAAGAGTTATCCATTCTCTGGAAGTGATCCATTTGGGGGATTTGATACTGCTTCTACCCCTACAAACCCTGGTAAGTAGTTGTATAAAAATTTATTGCATTTTGGCAGATCTGAATCTGCTTATTTATTTTTTGCTTTTCATTTTTGAAAACTCTAGCTTTCCAAGTTCTAACTTTAGGCAAAATTGAGTAAGCTATTCCCTGCTACTAACTTGTTACCCATTAAATAACATTGAGATAAGTTGCATGGGCCCGAATAGCCTGGTTGGTAGGTTTCTGGGCTCATGTTCGTGAGTTCGAATCCTGCTGGCCAAAGAATCCCCTTGTATTAAATTGTGACTAGGACACTTTAAATTTGTTGGGGACACAAAGTCCTCCATGTTCCCATAACAAATCACTATCTCCGGAATTACTGAATTGGACATCTTTCTCTGGTTAAGGTCAAAATTATGATGCGTGGAGTGTGAATGGGTTCTCCCGGTAAAATAGGTTGTGACGTGTGTATGGCTAAAGTCGCACTCTTGGGCTTAGATGGCGCCACTGAAAAAACAAGAAATGCTTTCTCTGCCTTAAAATAGCTTAGATTCTCATGGGAGGATTGCCGGTATTATTGGCAAAGTCATGCGAATATTTTCATGCCAAGCGCAGTATCTCCATTGTGGGAAAATAGATTTTCTGTACAGTAAAAGCAAACAGACTGGTACCGGAATGAAAATTGATGTTAGCTAACAGGTTTAAGCTTAAAAAGAGCCAGAGCTATTATTTAGATGGTTAAAAATTATTTTATTCTAATTATTTTAAAAACTGTATTAATACTCATTTCTTGTCTTTAGAAAAAGATCGTTTTGATCCGTTTAGATTATCTCAAGCAAATTCTAATCAAGCTCCTTCTATGGTATGTATGACTTTTTGGTTTTAATTGGTTTATGGCAAATTTTCAGTTCTTCAATGATTTCATTTTGCTGGGTCACTGAAGTTTCTGAAAATTATCTTAATAGATAACAGATAAATATTCAGATTATTAATGGGTGAAATTGTCTGCATTTATAAATTTTGGTTGCTTAAAGTTTGCAACTTTATCTATTTTTAAAAAAATTAACTTTATAAAAGCAATGTGGCCACCCACCTTGAAAACCTGGAATTAACAGGAAATTTTTTATACTAGAAAAATCAGGAAATTTTTAAGAAAAGCTAGTTCTTAATTTAAATTTTTTTACCATCCGTTATATCCACTTTATTCAGATTTAAAAATCGTCAAACAGTCGAAATATCTTTGCAATACTTCATTAAAATTCTCTCCATTATTACCCCGCTAAGCTAGAATGCCATATAAATCTCTCCCATGTTGCTAAATGAATGGAGAAATCTCTTTGGAGATTATGGGTCTAGGCAGTTTAGGAAAGATTGTGGGGGAGGTGGAAGAAGTAAATTTGCTTCGGTTCATAAAAAGAGGATTTTTCTGTTTTTTATCTTCTAATCTGTGGGTTAAATTCATTTACTGTTCAAGTTTGTTCCGATGCTTTGGGGGTATTTTTTTTCTTTTAACAAAACGTTTCGGTATTTTTAACTTTATAAAATTCTTCAAAAAATAATTGGTTATAATTTAATAATGGATTTTATTTACACTCTTTTACTGAAAACTTTTGTACTTCCATCCAATGAATTATTTTTTCTCTGCAAAGTCAACCTATCACTCATTTTCCTGAATCGCTAACAGCAAAATCGTTAGAAATGTTGCATTGATGCTAATTTTCTGGATTTCATTTTAAACATTTATAACATATTTTATTTTTAAAAAAAGATTCTTTTATTAATTTCTAATTTAAAATTCAAATTGTGTATTAATCACAATGTCAAAAGTTTGTAAATGTTTCGTTTACATTCCAGAAATATTTCCGAAACTGTTTCTCCTTTTACCCTAAAAACGAACAAAGGCATGGCAAACATGTTAAATGATGTATAAACTTAGAAAATAAAAAAAAATAATTATATTTGTTCATTAGGAAGAAGGGAAACGAAACTTTGTTTTTTTTGTTCTGCAGTACTGGTACAGGTTTCAATTTGGGATGACCAAAATTTTAAATTTAATATTAAGTAAACAATGGATCATTTCCAAGGTGAAAAACTTAGAATTTCAAAATAATGATTAGTAAATATCAGTTTTCAATAAGTTATAGGCTGTTAAGTGAAAGGTTACATCATTTCAAATTTTTAACCATGATAAGTGAATCTCTTACAAAGTACAGTTTGTTTGTTTTTAATTTATACAAATAATAGAAAATGGAAAAAATAATAATCAAAGTGAACTGTAACAAAACAGGTTATCTTACACAAATGTGTATAAACATTTCACATTTTGATTTTTAAAAAAATTCCTGCGTAAAATTTATATGCGACACCAAAATACATAATTAATTGTATTGAGTCACTCGATTTAACATAATTAAATTATTTTTCTGTTTAAAAAGCAAGATTTTGATAATAATAAATATTTTTATTGTAAATTAACAATTAATTATATTTACGTCAGACACCACTGCCTTTCTTTTTATTACATTTGTTTTTATTTATTTCCATCTCTTATTTCGCTTTTTCTTTATAAAGTTAAATGAAATCTGAATAGAAACCATCATCTTAAATATTCCTTTAGGTTAATTTACAATAACATATTTCTCTTCTGTAACCTACTAAAATTTGTTTAACTGTGCTGTACTTTAAGTTATTTATATTATAACTTAAAATTGATCAATGAAGTTTTTATATATTTTTTTATTTTCAATTTTTTATTTGATCTACTTAACTCAGTTTTAATTTTTTGAGAAGCAATTTATCTTTATTCAGAACATTTTATAT